>NC_133284.1:735702-1035702 GCF_005239225.2 Populus alba
CTAAAAGATTGCCAAAATATTTGGATATTCGAACCACATTCTTTATTATATATAAAAAAAAATTATGTCGACTTGGTGGGCTAATCCTAAAAGATTGGATTCCAAAGTATGATTCGAGCTTAGATTTTAGTTGATTTATAAACCATATTAACTCGATCGAGCTGTATTAGATAAAAGAAAATAAAAAAAACACGTGTTTTTTGTTTTTTTAATTTTTTTTTGTTATGAATGAATTCAGAATTATATATTATCAATTTGCAAGATTAAAGAAGCCAAAAACATGGTGGCAAAACAGGAGCAGAAAAGCAAAAGAAAATCAAGACCATCTGCACCAAGAAAATAATAAGGTGCCAAAAACAAGAAAATAAGGCTCTGCGTTTGTTTGTTTATGCGGCCGGCATTGAAACAAGCAAACTCTTAATCCAATTCTATATCAGAGTCAACAACCAACAACGCATCTCAGGCCAAACTTAACAGTAAGCATTGTAACCCTTCTTGTCTTGGTTTCTTGTTATTCCGCAGGTTGCATAAACAACTTCCTGTAAGGAAATATAATTAAAAAGGACACCAGGCATACATATTTACAACCTTTTCCCTTCCAGTAGTTTTCTTTCAAGTTAGTCAGATTGCTATGTCAGGCACATTTCTTGTTAGAACCTTAAAAAAAGAGAGGCTAAAACTCATTTGGTATGCGTCCTCATGCTTGCCAATTCAAAACCTTAAGTTATTTGATTAAGCCTCGTTGGAAACGAACGAGCCTAACCGCTTAGTTATAGATGATGTTTATATATAAAAAAAATATTATCTTAAAGTTTAAATTATTAGATAAAATGTTGAAAATAATTTTACGTTACTCATTAACAAAGCAGCATACATGTATGGAATACAAGAAGAAAACATTTTCATTTTTAGGATCTGCATTTTCTCTCAATCTGCAACTCTCAGACTCATCAGCATGTCAATGTTCTTGAACATGTTAAAGCACCTGCTGAGCTAGTCATTGACTGAACAGAGTTTGCACTTCCAACTTTGAACTTTTGCTGCTTATTGTAGTTAGGCTTTGCCGTACCTCTGCGGCCGGTTTGGACAAAAGAAGCTCCATTTGTAAACATATCCCCTACAGAGTAGAAGTTCCAGGGCTTGCCTTTTGCACCCATCCCCGTATTTCTCCAAGTTACCTGTTGAAATATCAGAGTTTTTTTCTTAGTTTTTCTGATCCTTAATTCAGATATCCCCGTCTCCTTAATTTGCATGGTTTGAAAGATATGATCGATTCGTGGATGATCAATTTATATTTGAAAGCATTACCTCCTTCTTTCCGGATTGTGCAGGTGCAATAAAATGGTTGGATTCACTCTTGATGCTAGGATTCATGCTTCCTCCAATTGCATATTGTTCCCATCCCAGGTAAAGATTGTTAGCTACATGTGCATATCCATGGCGAACCCTGCATTATTTCCAATGATTTATATATCAGTGTAAAATCTTGAATACACGATTCATGATTCAGACTGCATGCGGACATGTGTTTAGTTAGAAATACAGAGACATTAATCCGTTTCTTAGACAGCTTTAAAGTCAATTTCTATCATTTTAAAACAAGAAAGACAGTCTCTATCCTCATCTCTGTCTCTTCTATCTAAGATAATATTAACCAAATGCCAGAAATTGTGGGATTTAATTAGGCATTATTAATTACCTTGGCATTCTTTGGTTGCAATTAGGACCAAAATGATTGAATGCAACCGTGACCTTCATGTTCTTGTCTCTCAAATACCCATCATCATGTCCAAGAAGCATAACCTTGTCTTGGTCTCTAAACCAATTGTTAGAGACAGTAACAGATGTAGATCCACGAGTGACATCAAGAAGACCATCCTGGCACGAGTATAATGTATTGTGGTCTATCCAAACCTTAGATGCAGTGACCAGCCTTATGGCATCCCCATCCATCTGACCTAACGGCATTAGTTTCCCATCCGGTCCCATGACTGAGCTAGGTCCCTGTGCCTTGCAATGGTGAATCTTTAGGCCATGGATGATCACGTCGGTTGCCTAGACAAACAACATTGATGTTTTAGACAGAGCATGCATTGCCTATATAATCAGCAATATTGGCAAAGAGAAACTAAATTAACGTACCTTGTACACCACGAGGCATCCGATGCCTTCAATGCTGACATCAACGCCACGACCATCAATGGCAGTATGGCTGCTAATAAGAAGAGGTCTCTCAAGTTTAATGTCCATGTTCTTCTCAAAAGTGATCCAGACTTTTCCTGTGATCATGGTAGCTCCATATCTTAATGTCCCTTTTCTGGGATTCACAGGGTCGTCACTAGGATCGGTGACCTTATACCATAAAACATTTTTCCCAACATTGTTGGTCATTTTCCCTGCAAACCCCACAGAGCAAGTAGCCAGATGTTGTCGGCTTCTCTGCCAATTCGGATTCATTCTCCAGCATTGATCAATGACATTCATTTTGCTGGCCCCATGACAAGCATTAGGGATGAAGGAAAGGATGCAAATGGAAAGAAGTACAACAAAGAACCTGAAGACAGCCATGATCGATGATAGAGTAGAATAGAGATTAAATTTGCAATGTAAGAGTTGGGGAATGGTGGAGATATTTATATAGGATCAAGAGGAGCTAAGCAATGATATTGCAGGCTGGTGTAGTTTGATCAGTTGGTTACAACAGATTGGCTGCAGTGAGAGCTGATTTGCTGTATTTGTAACTAAATCCAACTTGAAACCTAATGTATTATAAGTGTTGTCGTCCTAAAAATAGAGATTGCAATAAAATCTCCATTATTTTGTGCACTGTTTGGGCTTGCATGGTTGTTTATCCTCCATTATGTTAAGACTTGAATTTAGCATCCTTAATTGTAGCCACTCGTCACACCCTCTCCCACTTTTTTGGAATTTGAAAAATGCAAGATTATCCAGTGTGCTATAAACCTTGCCTGTAATCATTGTATTAAAACTTGCATATGCTCAACAGCTTGACCTGGAATACGGAGGTTATAAACCGGTCTGGATTGAAAAAAAATATATATATGAAACTTGCTAACCTGATAAAAAAAATAAAAACATTTATCGACCTGATTGATCAAGCCCGATCATTAACTCATCAGTTTTTTTAAAAAAAAAAAAATTGATCAAAACGATTTTATTTTGATTTTTATTTAAAAAAATAATTAAAATTGACCCTTTCAATTTATTGTGACCAGAGGCATGCCTCGAGTCTGGTTTTCTTTTCAATTTTTTTTTAATGTAAATATAAGGGTCAGCTTGCACGTATCTCGACTAATTCTACGGGTTCTGAAATTAACGACCATATAAGTCTTTAGTAGCTGGCTCTAAGATTTGTGAAACTCAAACTAGTGATCTTTAGGGAATAACTTTTTATTTTTATTTTTATTTTTATTTTTTTGTTTTGGAGGTATATATGTTGCCTCATGTATTGCGCATGCAAATAAAAGAGTTGATATTTGCTGTGACAAGATTAGGTGCTAACATTCCAAAAGTATGTGATTCATGAATTTGAGCGGTGAATGATTTGTTAGAATTGTGTGATTTTGTTTTATTCTTTTAATTGACACTAGTAGAAAGAAGGGGGTATGAACAGTTGTAATTTGACTGTGATTAATAGTAAATTCTTTTGCGAAAGATATTTTAAACGTAATATGAATGAGATACTGGAGAAAACCATTATAGATGTCGGGGTAATGCTTGATGAGCTACTGATAATGACGTTACAGGTGGTGGCAGTGACAACGATAACTGTGGTTTTGTAGAGTTTATAGGGCAGTTTTCTTTTTGGATCTCGGAGGACCAAAAGATAAAGAAAGTGTAAGGTCAAAATCTTCTTCATCTTCACCTTCCAAATCTTGCTGGCTAATGATGTTGTTGCTGCTGCTGCTGCTGCTGTGCTTTCTCTTCGTGGAGATCTCTTGCTCATTGGTTTCTAAATCTTGTCGGCTTTTCATGGTGTGAGTAAAAGAGGGAGAGAGGAAAACGAGAGAGATGGATTTTTAAAGGACAATAAAAATTGGAGATATAGTTATGGAAGCAGAATATATAAGATAAAAAAGAGACTAGTGGTCATCTTTCTCTGTGTTTGTTATGCTGTTCTTCCCCTACCGGCCGGTCACCTTTTTTACTGGGTCTTTTTCACTCTGTCTCAGCAAGTCTTTAATTTAATAAAATCAAAGTTTGAAGAAGATTTGAAAATTTATTTCACATCTTTTATCTGAATTACAAAACATCAATTTTAACCCCATCAATTCCACAATTCCCTTCAAGCACATGTGAGCTATATCATTTGCAATGTGCTTTATAAAAAATCACATTTCAAACCACATCTAATTTAATTCCATTTTCATGCACTTCACAAATTAATAATTTTACATCTAAATCATCTTTTTCTGCATCATTTTTGTTGAATTTTGATGGTTCATTCCAATCCGCAAAGGAATTTGGATAATCAAAACTTTCAATTTTAATATTATATTCATTATGGTCAAGAAGTTATTTTTCCTACTCATAATCTCTTAGACTCCTCACCAATGATGGGTTAATTTTACAATCCATTTTCATATGTATCAGTTTTTCTTCTACACAAGCTCATCTTATTTTGCCACCTCTTATAGCCATGTTTATTCCAATACACAGCAAGTAAATAAATTTCAAGATAATTGAATTTTAATATCAATGGACAGAAATAAAAATACAAACAAGAAAATAATAAGTTAAAAAGATAAAATTAAAGTTGAATATGGTTATCATATAAAATCCTAATTTATAATTTTATTTTTAGAATAAAAGTATAATCTGTTATTCTAAAATATAAGGTAAACAACCTTATATATACCAGTTCTAAATTGAAAAAAATCTCAATTAATAATTATTAAGTTGTTTTAGGGATACCTAAACTAAAAAGAAAAAAAAATAGCAATCTTAATATTGTTTGATTTTCTAAAAATAAATAGAAAAAAAATAATCATGAAGTAAAAAAGATTCCTAAACTAAATAAGAAATAATAATAATAATTAAAAAAATAATATTTTTTCCCTAAAATTCCTCCAAGCTCTATAAACCATAAAAACTGGTCTAGACATATCTTATAGCTAACTGGATTCTTCAGAACTATCACACCAATTTTTTAGAGCATCAAAGTAGAAATGAAGTAGGGTTAAGTTATTAATTTTATTTATAAAAAAAAATTATCATGTGAATTTTTTTCAAATTCTAAAAAATGGTAAGCAGATGTGATATTAGTATGACAACACTTACTTAATATATGCAAGGAAATTGCTTGGAAGTAAAGTAAAGTGGGTTTTTCTCACCTAAAAAAGGAGAGAGGATGTCATGCCACTATCCACTGGCATCCTTATGGCCGCCGAGTAAAATGCGTCTGCCGGGAGTCGAACCCGGGTCTATTGCTTGGAAGGCAATTATCCTAACCGTTGGACTACAAACGCTTTTGTTGACTGATCACTGTGTTTGACATTTTCAACTCTGTTTCTGTCGCTTGTATTAAAGAAAAGAGTAAAGTTGTCATTTTAAAAAATAATAAATAATTAAAAACAGATCCTTAACGATAGTCTGTCGGGTCAACTCTCAATTTGATCTGTCAAGAAATCCAATTTTAGGTCAGATTATAAAATTAATCTATTGGTTTGATTACTATGATTTTTTAAATTTGACGGGGGCAAAAAAAAAAAAAAAAACAGAGAGGCTCATATAAGATGAGGCACCCTCTTCCTCTTTAGAATCTAGATTTTCCAAAACTTGTAGTTCATATTATTGATGCGATTTATCTTTATTTATTTTTGTGTTTTAAAAGTGTTTTAAAAAAATTAATTTTTTTTTTTATTAAGTTTAAATTAATATGCTTTTAATGTTTTCAAATCATTTTAATGTGCTGATGTCAAAAATAATTTTTTAAAAAATAAAAAAACATCATTAGCATATATATTTTGATACAAAAAGTTATTTGAAAAACAATTACAACCACACTGCCAAACAAACTATTAATATATGCAAGGAAATTTTATAGCTGGAAGATAGATATTATGGAGATGTAAATTTTCTGTTATTATGGAGGTAGCTAGCTAGTTTCATTACTTCTATTCGAACCTAACCTACTGTCTGAGAATAGTTTTCTGAAGCTGCAAGATGTGTTCAACATTTCTGGTATGTACAACGGAATGAGCAGGCATGTGTAATTTCCTCGGTTATTGGAAGACGTCATTTCCAGTTTCTATCTTTAAACACTAACCAAACGCAACCTTATAGCATGGAAAGTAACATGCATACACATTTTCAGTTGAAAATTAATCTACTCATGCTCGCTGTCTGAAATAGTGTCTTGCATTGCAAGTTAATTCGGTCTTCGATAAGAAAATCTAGGAATCAAAAGCTTTGACACATTCCACTAAAAAGAGTCCTTAGAGCACAATACTAGCAATTTCTTCTGGTTCGAAAGAAAATACCATTGCTAAGAACTCTCATCAATGGATCTCTTGTCGACTAATAATTTGGAAATCACCACGCATAATAAGAAAATGAGAGGCAGAAGATACATCTTAATTGGATTATCTTTCCCCTGACGAGTATATATATACTCCACAGTCGAATAAAAACATTGCCACACAGCACCAGCCAATCCAAAATACTCAACAATAGTGCCAACAGGCTTTCTAGCTGCGGAAGTGGAAGTTGATCGGGGATGAAAAAGTGGCAATGGGCTCATGATTGCCCGTTTAATTCTTTCCTTTACAGCCATGTGAATGAGTTCAACGGCAGCAAGAAGCAAAGCTACAAATGCCAAGACCATGCCAATTAATGCATAACCCATCTGGTCAAAAACCGCAGATGCAATCTCTAGGATTAAGTTTGTCACCGGCAAAGTCCATCCTGATATTTCCTGTACAAGAAAGTGGTTAGTTGTAAACAAGGCAGTTAAGAAAATCTCACCAATTCTCAAAAGCGTTGTTTCCATAGTTCTTACTCTAGGACGTGAACTTTCTCCAGCATCCAGCAGCTGTTCTGCCTCTACATTATAGACCACATGCTGTGCAATTCACAATGACACAAGGTAAGATAATTGATAATACACAAAACAATACAATTATGCCTGGCAGAGACTCATAATGTGAGATTATCCCATCTACACTATATATATCACCTGGTTCACATCATTATCATTCATCGAGTCGTCTTGGCTAGGGACAGATGGAGCACCATTTTCAACACGATTATCTGCAAAGTTGGCCAAATATCCATAAATAGGTTGTGATATCAACCTTAGAAGAATTATTTTAAAAAGAAGACAGACAAAAAAGAATTCCATGTGTTTAGATATATAATTTGCTTTCATGCATGATTTATTTTAAATATTAAAAAATAATATAAATTATATATTAAATCTCACTTAATACTTAATTTTTTTTATTAAACTAGTTCTTTAATATAATATTAAAGTCTTAATAGCAACATACCATTTGCTTGTAAGTCTGGAGGAGGCTGCTGCGTGTTCCGCGAAGCTAAGTAAGGTAGTAACTGCATTATCAAAACACATTAAATATTTTTCATGGAAGTTGTGGTGGGGATTGGAAAATTCTTAAAATCAAGAGTTTCAAAAGAAATAAAGTATAGACCTTCTCCATTAAAATTTTATTTGCAATTAATTGTTGAAGAGACTGGTCATTCCACGAACGAAACTCAGGAAACTGCATGCATCATCAAAACATCAAATATTTTTCATGGAAGTCGTGGTGAAAATTTGAAAATTCTGAAAATCAAAAGTTTTTCAAAAGAATAAGAGCATAGACCTCCTCCCTTAGAAATTCTGGAACAGTCTGGTTATTCCCCGAAGCTAACTCAAGCAACTGCATTATCAAAACATTAAATATTTTTCATGTAAGTATGGTGGAAATCGGGAAATGCTGAAAATCAAAAGTTTAAGATAAGTGAAGGTTACATAAAAAAAAACCATCTCAATTTAAAATTTTAATAAATTCAAAATATAATTTATATTATTTTTTTAATATCTTTTTGCAAGTAAATATTATTTATTTAATTTTATTAATTAAAATAAAAATATTATGATTCGAACTCATAATTATTTAATTATTATAATTTTAATATCATATTAAAAAAATTATATCAATTAAAAAATTTTAATTATTTAAATAAAATTATTAAATAATTTTTAGACACGAATTGAAGGTACTTTTTCCAGCTGGCGCAAATCTTTATCGCTCAAGGTAACTGACTTCATGTTGAAGATATGGGAAGAAAATGCGGCAATACTGTCGTGAATCTTATCTGCAAAATTGATCATAATTTAGTTAGTGTGAACTTTTAAGGCTTTTGTAATGCTTTCGTAGTATATTGAGTTTGCTAACATTTCTAAAGAAAAAGTAGCTAACATATATACCATGTGCTTGATTGAAGAAAGTCCGAACGAATTGTGGAAGAATCTCCAAGCTCGACAGATCTATATCGGACAACTGCTTGGTCCAGGGGCGAACCGGCTGCAAGAAAATTGTTTTTTCAGCTCCTCTCTTAACAATATTTATAATTTAAACCAAAATAATAAAACAATCGAAATCTTGTCTCTCTTTAATTTTATTTTCCGACCCGCCCCTGACGGCATGCATCATCAAACATTAATTCCATGAGTGTCGAGGAAGGGTTATATCTTGTATCATGTGACTTGAAGGAAATATTAATGGCCAAACTATTGTGTTTCACTATCCCATTAAGAACACGTTAAGAATTCAAGACTCTGATTCTTGGGCCTCCTGGCATATAAAATATCAATAACATCACATATAAGAAGGAATTAATTGAAAAAGAATTTGACTGAAAGTATGCAATAACTCTGATGAGAGATGCTGATATTGTTGTGTTTTTTGCAGGTTCGATCCATTAATGACAACCAGCAGCCTGTTAGGCACCAACGAATAATAGGAAAGTTGAAGAGTTTCTTCAGTATGCTAGGATCTAAGATTGATGCCAATACCACAAACCAGAAATGCATATTAGGTATCATGTAACTCAAAGTAATTGTTAATATTACAATAATAAAAAAAGTTATAATGTTATTTAAAAACTATGGTGGTAAAATTGAATTTTAATTTAAATATTATTTTATTTATAGTAAATCATAATGAAGAAAAAAAAACTGAAAAAAAAAAAAAAAAAAACTGAATGGCTATAGAAAAAGACTAGGCATCTCGGCGTGCAATACCTGATCTTCTTCTTCTTGTTTTCTTTATTTTTTTAAGAGCAAATAACATATCATTCATTTTATATACACGTGTAAACAAATCACACCATGTTATTTACCAGTTAAGATTTTAACCATCCCAGGTGGCCAGAAAATTATGATTTTAGTTTTTAAAATTCAAAATTTTATTCTTTTAATTTTTCTTTCACTTGAAAACACCAAATAAACATCTTAATAACCTTATTAAATTCATTTTTAATATTAAAATACTAATTAATTGATCAGAAATATCTAAAATTACATCAAATGATTTACCGAACCGATCCAGGTTTCGTAACAGTTGTTTTTATAATATAAATTTAAATTTTATTTAATTAAATTAGCCTCTATTTCAATATTAAAATTGTACCAAAGATCTTAAGAATCTGTAAAAGAAAAGAAAATTTTAACATATAAAATATCAATAGCGTCACGTATAAGAATGAAATTGAAAGAGAATTTGACTAAAAGAACAGTAATGCACAGTAATTTTAGTTGGTGTGAACTCTTAAAGCCGTAATGCTTTCTCGTAGTATATTGAGTTTATTAACATTTCTAAAGAAAAAGTAGCTAACATACATACCGTGTGCTGGACATGAGAAAGATCCAACTGTTTGAAACGAGAAAGATCCAACTGCATCATCAAAAATTAATTCCATATGTGTCAAGGAAGGGTTATTTTGTATTATGTAACTTGAAGGGAAATGGCCAAACTATTGTGTTTCGCTATCCCATAAGAACACATTAAGAATTTAAGACTCTAATTCTTGGGTTTATGCGTGTACATATGTGTGTGTTTTGAGTTGAATTAATTAGTAAATCATAATGAAGAAAAAAAATAAAAATAAAAAACTGAAGAGCTTTAGAAAGAGGCTGGCATCTCGGCCTTCATGTTAAGATTTACTAGTTAAGATTTTAACAATCCCGAGTGTCTAGAAAATTAGGATCCTAGTTTTTAAAGTTTTAAAATTTACTTTTTTAATTTTTCTCACTTGAAAATACTAAATAAACATCTTAATAACCTCATTAAATCCATTTTTAATATTAAAACACTCATTAATAAATCAGAAATATCTAAAATCACACCAAACAATCTACCGAACCGATTCAGGTTTCATAATGGTTATTTTTTGTAATACAAGTTTAAATTTTATTTCATTATATTAACCTCTATTTCAATTTTAAAATTGTACCAAAGATCTTAAGAATGTGCAAAAGAAAAGAAAATTTTAACATATAAAATATCAATAGCATCACGTATAAGAATGAAATTGAAAGAGAATTTGACTAAAAGAATAGTAATGCATAGTAATTTTAGTTGGTGTGAACTATTAAGTCTTTTTTTTTTTTGTTAATAGTCAAAATTTTATTAAGAAAAAGGCTACAAAGATAATAGCATAACATACATTAGATGAACAAACAAGCAGAGGAAAGGAAACTATTAAGCCTTTGGTAATGCTTTCTCGTAGTATATTGAGTTTGTTAACATTTCTAAAGAAAAAGCAGCTAACATACATACCTTGTGCTTGACATGAGATAGATGCAATGATACAAGTGACGGTAAGTGGTTCAAGCTCGACTGATACCACACCTGCATCATCAAAAATTAATTCCATGCGTGTCAAGGAAGGGTTATTTTGTATTATGTAACTTGAAGGGAAATGGCCAAACTATTGTGTTTCGCTATCCCATAAGAACACATTAAGAATTTAAGACTCTAATTCTTGGGTTTATGCGTGTACATATGTGTGTGTTTTGAGTTGAATTAATTAGTAAATCATAATGAAGAAAAAAAATAAAAATAAAAAACTGAAGAGCTTTAGAAAGAGGCTGGCATCTCGGCCTTCATGTTAAGATTTACTAGTTAAGATTTTAACAATCCCGAGTGTCTAGAAAATTAGGATCCTAGTTTTTAAAGTTTTAAAATTTACTTTTTTAATTTTTCTCACTTGAAAATACTAAATAAACATCTTAATAACCTTATTAAATCCATTTTTAATATTAAAACACTCATTAATAAATCAGAAATATCTAAAATCACACCAAATGATCTACCAAACTGATTCAGGTTTCGTAATGGTTATTTTTTGTAATACAAGTTTAAATCTTATTTCATTAAATTAGCCTCTATTTCAATTTTAAAATTGTACCAAAGATCTTAAGAATGTGCAAAAGAAAAGAAAATTTTAACATATAAAATATCAATAGCATCACGTATAAGAATGAAATTGAAAGAGAATTTGACTAGAAGAATAGTAATGCATAGTAATTTTAGTTGGCGTGAACTATTAAGCCTTTGGTAATGCTTTCTCGTAGTATATTGAGTTTGTTAACATTTCTAAAGAAAAAGTAGCTAACATACATACCTTGTGCTTGACATGAGAAAGATTCAATGATACAAGTGACTGGAAGTGGTTCAAGCTCGACGGATACCACACCTGCATCATCAAAAATTAATTCCATGCGTGTCAAGGAAGGGTTATTTTGTATTATGTAACTTGAAGGGAAATGGCCAAACTATTGTGTTTCGCTATCCCATAAGAACACATTAAGAATTTAAGACTCTAATTCTTGGGTTTATGCGTGTACATATGTGTGTGTTTTGAGTTGAATTAATTACCGCGGTAGGCTTTTTAAATTATTTTTATTTGAAAAAAATATTAAAGTGATAATTTTTTTAATGTTTTTTTGATATTTCAAAACGATGATATTAAGAATAAAAAAATAAAAAAATATTAATTTAATGTATTTTTAATTAAAAAATATTGTAAAAAATAAATAATCATGATTTTTTATTATTATTATTATTTTTTAGATTAACGTGGTTCTCCGGTCCAGTTTACGCGCACCTTGCCTGAAGTTAACAATCATGTAAGCCTCCAATAGCCATTATATGAGCAACCTAGAGTTTGAACTTGAAACCACAAATAAAGTAAATCTATTGGTCCCAAGTTTTTTACAACTAAAACACCATCTAGATAGTTTCATGTAGTGATTTTTTTGTTAAAGAAAAGGTATAGAAAACAACTGTGAAGCAAAAACATGGATCTGAAACCACATATTTGAAAATTGTTAGTAAAGTACTAAACTAAGACGATCACCTGGAGAGATGATAACGTTAATGATTGATCGAGGACAGGGAAGGGTTGCTCAGGTGCACGTCGACGACGTAGTCCAAGCGTCTGAACAGCTCCATCTTTCTCTGGTTCCGTTGCCTCCAATTTCACTTCTTCCTCTTCTATTTCCATGACCACCACTCTTTTTGCTTCCTCCGCGTATCAGTACGTACTGATGTCAGTGCCAAAAGTAATCACAACCACAAGAGTAGGATTCACCCTTCCCTTCTGTTTACACTCTGTAATTGAAAATCTGTTCCCTGGTTTGATATCTAGCAGATTCCTTGGGAAAACAAATGAAAAAAGCTGTTACTTGTTTCTCCTTTTGAAGTCGATGAAGATCTAAATCAGTAATTGCTAGTTACTAGTAACCTAGCCAGAACTCACATTGAAACTTCTTGAGGGCTTCATCTCCGCGTTAATTCACTGTTTCTTGCAAGATTGACTTTGTATCATTGTTATAATAATGCTCTGTCTCTCTTTCTTTCTTTACTGTTAATTTTTGGGATGGCCAATTACAACTTACAAGTGAAAGAGAGCATTGAAAGCAACAAAGGTAAAGATACAACATGTGCAGGTGTGTTATTTTGTTTTATTTGAAGGGATGACTCATAAATAATTAAATATTCTGTATTTGTACGGGTTAATCCGGGTTAACCCGGGTTGACTCATAAAACTCGAGACCCGATCTCTTAACCGGATTAATTTTTGGATTGGGTTTTATAACTATGATTCAAACATCGGGAGTGTAGTTATATATATATATATATTATTATTATTATTATTTTTTGAAAATGTATTAAAATTATATTGTTTTTATTTTTAAAATTTAATTTTTAAAAATCAAGCATCAAAACTATCTAAAAACATATAAAAATTTTAATTTTTAATAAAATAAATAAATTTTTTTTATTCAATTACAAACCATGTAAATGCATTCAAACTCGTGGGTCAACCCACAACCCAAGCTTTGGGTGAGGTCTATGTCAGAACTAATTTTATCATGAATATAGTCGCCCTCTCTTCATACTAGTACTTTTTACAGAATGATCAAGTTAGCTGGGTAATGATTAAGTTTTTTGTTGTGTTGAGTTTCCCTTCTATTTGGAAGATGGTCATGTGAGGATGGTCTATTTATTTATGTTAGATTAAACCCAAATCCATCAAGTTTCGATTAAACACTTCCATCACAGTGGTCGTCGTCGTGGTTCGATTGAGTTGATTACCCTTCCCTTCTGTTTACTCTCTGTAATTGAAAATCTGTTACCTGGTTTGATATCTAGGAGATTCCTTGGGAAAACAAATGAAAAGAGCTGTTACTTGTTTCTCCTTATGAAGTCGATGAAGATCTAAATCAGTAATTGCTAGCTAGTAACCTAGCCAGAAGTCACATGGAAACTTCTTAAGGGCTTCATCTCCGCGTTAATTCACTGTTTCTTGCAAGATTGCCTTTGTATCATTGTCATAAAGTGAGAGAAAAAAAAGTAGGATTTGATTCAAACAGTGTTATAATAAAGACAATGAATAGAGCACCAATACTTAATAAAAGGGAGGGGAATTTTTTGAATACCCAACTTCCTCTCCGTTTCCTTCCCTTCCCTACATGTCGGTTCGCAATGATAACAGGGGCAGTAGGATCCTCCCATCATCCTTTTTTTGGTGAAAATAATTAATTAGCGTATATCCATCATCATCTACCAGCCTTTGAACCCTTGATTTGTGGGATGTGAATGACAGACACAAGCCACTGAGCTACGAGGGCGGCTGGTCCTCCCATCATCCTTTCCTTTCAAACCATGTGAATGCGTTCAAACTTGGGTTGACCCACAACCCAAGCTTTGGGTGAGGTCTATTTCAAGAACTAATTTTATCATTAATAAAGTCGCCCTCTCTTCGTACTTGTACTTTTTACAGAATGATCAAGTTAGCTGGGTAATGATTAAGTTTTTTGTTGTGTTGAGTTTCCCTTCTATTTGGAAGATGGTCATGTGAGGATGGTCTATTTATTTATGTTAGATTAAATCCAAATCCATCAAGTTTCGATTAAACACTTCCATCATAGTCGTCGTCGTCGTGGTTCGATTGAGTTGAAATCTTGTAGCCACACTAACAACACGAGGCTCTATAATCTGATCACTGTAGATCGAATGGTACTTTTGTTGGTGAACAGTAGCAACTATTTTGTGGTGGGATGTTTATAGAATCTCTTATAATCTTGTTTTGTTGCCGGGAAATTATTACATCTCTAATCCTATTTAAACAGAACAGTTGCAGCCCATTGTTTACAGTGGGAATTTTGGAGGTTTCGTAAGAACCACCTTGTCTCTGTTTGTGATTGATTTGGGTTTCCCAAATCAATCTACCATTTCTCTCAACACCGTATGCTTTGGAGAGGATAACAAGTATCTCTTAGTTCTTCCTTGTAAGGTTATCGTAATCATTCTCCTCCATTGGTCCAAGAGCAAGGATGACCATATCGGCAACTATAAGATATATATTCATGCTGGTGTTCAATAGCCTGATGAAGGTGGATTTATACCGGCCAACGGCTAGCCTTGTCAAGCTGCAAGCCCCCCTTCCTCTTCGATTTTGTAATAGAACCTTGCACTAGCAATTTAATCTTTCATAAACGCTCTCCAATTGTCGTTGACCTTTATGGAGAAAACATCCTCATCGCATAAACCAAATCGTTCGAGCTCATCCTGTGGAAGCTACACTCTCCCTTTCAAGGCACTGAAAGAAGAAAGGAGTTGAAACATTTAATGAGGTAATTAACCATAAGCAAATAAATTAGTGACAAAAACTTGCTCTTCCCACAAATCTCTATAAGAGTGTCTGTGAGTCGATTTGCAATACAAAAATGAACTGCTGCATTGTAAATACTTTGAACAGAAACAGAAGAAGATTCAGGTGCAATCCCCGTTACTGGAACAGTCACGGATCCAGTCGTGCCAGCATCATAGTAGCAGTAAAGGTGGATGGCCCAAATGCTGTCTACAAGGGCACTTCTCTTCTTGATAGGTGGGAAGAAAGACTGCAGGACATCTTCAACGGCCGCCCCTATGACATGGTTGATGCTGTACTAGCTTATTGATGAAGTTTCCTGGTTCTGTATAGACATAATTAAAGTTGCTCGGGACATTTTCTTCCTGAATCAAATTCCCCTCTAGCCTGATTTCTTTCTCAATTGCTTCTGTTCAAGGTATTTATAATGCAGCAGTATACTACGGTATTGCAAATCAACTAACAAACATCCTTAGAGATGTGTGCGAGGAGTAAGTTTTTTGTGACTTGTAGTTCTCTCATCAGGCAAATGTAAGGAGGCGAAGTATTGGAGTAATGCATAGGAAGGAAAAAGGGCATCAACAGTCAACAAAAGGTTGGTTAAAGTTATCACCGAAAGAGGAAATGGTGCCAATGAAAAAACCTTAGAGCTTACTCTTAAGAGAGGCTGCAAGACATCTTCAATGCTGGACACCCTCCCCCTGGATATGCTGTTCTTACTGATACTGCTTCTCCAAGTCCTGCTCAGGCATTGAGGTGAATAGAACACAATCTACCTTGGTAAGTTTTTGTGACAAAACAAGCCCATTTCTTAACAAAAAGGTCCAAAGTAGCCCATGAAGTTATAATACTTCAAAATGTGGAATCCTGCCCTCAAAAGGCCCAAATATTGAAGGGAAATCCATATTTCATGGGGATTGGGCTAGTTTGTGGTTAGGGCTACTGATGAATATATTTGAAAATGAGCAAACCTTGTGAAAGAGCTGTGTTAAATTGACCATATTATATTAACTCATAGACTAGAAAAACTAGTGTATTTGACCTCTTGATATTAGCTTTGATCGCTATTAAAAACAGCCATCATCATTTACCATTGATAAGAATGATTAAGCACCTACTTGACCCACTTTTCCTATTCAAGTGTAGAAGGAGTTTTGTTTTCCTTAAAAATCAAACTCTTAAGATCAGCAAGCCTTCTTAAGAGTTCATGTTCATGAAGTTCCTAGGCTACTTTATTTCTTTCTTGTGTACCATTTACTTGCTGGTCTATAGCCAGCTTTATTATTTTATTCTAATCATGGTTATAACATTTAAATTTCTAGCGGGTTGATTGAGGATGTGATTTATTTAAGATTTAGATTAATCTGAGTTAAAAAAAAAAATACCCTAGTTTTTTCAAAACCCAACCCCTAATTTATTTAATTTTTTTATTAAAATAATGTTATTTGATCCATTTTTTCAAAAAAAATTTAAAAAATCAACTCGAGTTAATCCTCTAACTTGTAACTCAAATCTTACTCAAATCTTATTCAAATCAATTTCTAAATTGAATTTTAAAACTGCTATAGTGGTGAAAACCGATTGAATTTTTATATGTTGGATTTTAAAGCTGTTCTAGTGATGCAACCGAATGGATTTTATACTAATCTTTTATATTATTAGAAAATTAAGTAACTGAGGTGAAAATTGTTGGGATATTGCCATTATTGGGCAACATGTGTAGCCTACCCTATGAAGAGTAGGGTTATCATTTGTCAATGGTAGTTGCACCCACCATTGACAAATGTATCAACCATGTGCAGCCTTCCCAATTGTCAAAGTTCAGCAGCCATTATTGATGAAAAGGAGCTGGAGTTTGTGCTACCATTTGCCTATAAAAGAGGCATGTTTTGAGAGCTAAATGTGAGAGAGATTGTGAGACATGTAGAGAGACCAAGAGAGAAAGTGAAGGGCTGCAATGGCAACAGCTGCAGAGGGCAGCAAAGAGAGCTGGGAGTTGAGTTAGAGTGAAGTGATCCTCCTCCTCCATGTATTTTTGTAATCCTTTCTCTATTTCTAAATAATATTGTCTCTCCCGTGGATGTAGGTGGTTTTGCCGAACCACGTAAAATATTGTGTCTCAATGTGCTTGTCCGCTGTTGAGCTAATTATCAGTTCATCACCGGTCCGAATCCCCAACAAAAATGACACATATACGCAGACTGCAATTCCTAGTTTAGTATCATTGGTGGAATCAATGATTCTTTTTTTCTCTTTTGGCTAATTGCTTTGGAACAACCAATTCTTTAACAGATCTGTTCCAATCACCTCCCAAAATCTATCTCAAACCCTCCACGATCAATTGTGAATTTATGCTCTTAGATTTGAAAAATGCCCTCAATAAGTGAACCAGCCAGGAAGCACTGGCTGGAAGGATTCGGCATCTCAAGACCAGCTTCAATCATAGGAAATAATCTGGTGTTCTCCGGGTCACATCTGGCTCGCCCCTCCTTGGAGCAGGCTCAAACTGCAAACAAATTCTGAAGATATTATTTTGAGCCTAACTTATGTGACATTACCCATGGAATGCTCTAGCATCAGACACCAACCTGAAGGAATGTGTGACCCTTGCAGTCATCAACTTCCAAAATAGAAGCCATGTTGCCACAGCGGTAGCAATAGTTGGGTGCACTAAAGATAGCGACCACCTTTTGTTCCTGTCAGGAGAAAAAGCACAATCAATCAGATGAAATTTGCAAACCAGAGCAAGAAATTCACCAAAAGAATTTCTGGAGGTATATATGTTGATTGTGGAGGTATATATGTTGCCTCATGTATTGCGCATGCAAATAAAAGAGTTGATATTTGCTGTGACAAGATTAGGTGCTAACATTCCAAAAGTATGTGATTCATGAATTTGAGCGGTGAATGATGTGTTAGAATTGTGTGAATTTTTTTTACTCTTTTAATTGACACTAGTAGAAAGAGGGGGGCATGAACAGTGGTAATTTGACTGTGATTAATTGTAAATTCTTTTGCGAAAGATATTTTAAAATTAATATGAATGAGATACTGGAGAAAACCATTATAGATGCTGGGCTACTGATAATGAAGTTACAGGTGGTGGCAGCGACAATGATAACTGTGGTTTTGTATTGTTTTTAGGGCAGTTTTCTTTTTGGATCTCAGAGGACCAAAAGACAAAGAAAGTGTAAGGTCAAAATCTTCTTCATCTTCACCTTCCAAATCTTGCTGGCTAATGCTGTTGCTGCTGCTGTTGCTGCTATGCTTTCTCTTCGTGGAGATCTCTTGCTCATTGGTTTCTAAATCTTCTCGGCTCTTCATGGTGTGAGTAAAAGAGGGAGAGAGGATTAGGGTTTTAGTGAAAAGGCAATGTTAGTATTTTGGCTATGAAAACAGAGAGAAAAACGAGAGAGATGGATTTTTAAAGGACATTAAAAATTGGAGATATAGTTATGGAAGCAGAATATATAAGATAAAAAAGAGACTACTGGTTATCTTTCTCTGTGTTTGTCATGGTGTTCTTCCCCTACCGGCCGGTCACCTTTTTTACTGGGTCTTTTTCACTCTGTCTCAGCAAGTCTTTAATTTAATGTTTTTATGTGATAAATATTTTGAAAAACTAACGGATTAAATATAAGTTTCATGGCTAAAGCAACCATGGATCCGATAGAGAGAGCAAGAGAAATCTCGAAGGCATGTGAGCAAGAGAAATCTCGTAAATATAAAATTAAATTTACGAGACAGACTAAACATTATATTTATCAACAATATGCTTAGCCTCCCCAACAATAAAATCAATATTAGAGTTAGAAGAATATTTGAAAATTTGTTTCACATCTTTTATCTGAATTACAAGACATCAATTTTAACCCCATCAATTCAACAATTCCCTACAAGCATATGTGAGCCATATCATTTGCAACGTGCTTTATAAAACAACACATTTAAAACCACATGTAATTTGTTTCCGTTCTCATGCACATCACAGACTAAGAATTTTACCTTTAAATTGTCTCTTTCATCATCATCTTTGTTGAATTTTAATGATTAATTCCAATCCACAAGAAAACTAGATAATCAAAACTTTTAATTTTAACATTATATTGATTATTGTCAAGAAGTTGTTTTCTCTGCTCATAATCTCTCAGACTTCTCATCTTTACTGAATGATAGGTTAATTTTACAGTTCATTTTCACATGTATCACATTTCCTCTTACACGAGCTCATCTTGTTTTGCTATCTTTTATAGTCATGGTTATTCTAACACACAATAAACAAATAACTTTCAAGATAGTTGAATTCTAATATCAATTGAAGCAAATAAAAATACAAATAAGAAAATAATAAGTTAAAAAGATAAAATTGAAGTTGAATATGGTTATCATACAAAACCCTAATTTATAATTTTATTTTTGAGAATAAAACTATAATATGTTATTCTAAAATGTAAGGTAAACACCCTTATTTATATTAGTTTTAGATTGAAAAAATACTCAATTAATAATTATTGAGTTATTTTAGGGATACCTAAACTAAAAAAGAACAAAAATAGCAATCTTAATATTGTTTGATTTTATAAAATAAATAAAAAATAATAATCATGAAGTAAAAAATATTCCTAAACTAAATAGGAAATAATAATAAAAATAATATTTTTTTTCCCTAAAATTTCTCCAAGCTCTATAAACCATAGAATTGGTCTAGACATAGCTTATAGCTAACTGGGTTCTTCAGAACCATTACACCAATTTCTAGAGTATCAAAGTCGAAATGTAGGGTTAAGTTATTAATTTTATTTATAAAAAAAATGTGCATGTGAATTTTTTTCAAATTCTAAAAAACAAACAAACAAACAAACAAACAATGAACAAAATAATGGAGATTTTGTTGCCAATATCTCTATTTTTAGGATGACAACACTTACTTAGCTATAATACATTAGGTTTTAAGTTGGATTTAATTCTGTTAAACCGCATAACACCAACCTGCATCAAAAACGACTGGTCGTATTAAAAACAGGCAAGCTCATGCAAATATGAAATACCTACTCCCTCCTCCCCTCCTTTGCAGCTATGGAAATGGAGTCTATTTCTCTAAAGCAGGTAACATTTGCTACAAATCACAATAATATCTTCCTAAAGAATCAATGGAAACACCATCCAGTAATCCCAGCAACGCATACTAGTAGAATAATATTTATAGCCTTGCATAGTTAGTTATTTAGCAGTTCATTCTTATGATATGTGATTATGTTGCTTCCTGACATTAATGGTTTTTCTTTGTTTTCTTCTTCAATGCAAACTCTTGACATATTTTTTTTAAGTTTTCCTGAACCTGTGGACTAAAAGAAACCATTTGGATCATCAAAGAGCATATCTGGTAACTTATGTACTACAAACCTGTTGAAATTTATTGCCTTAAGTTGTTGACGTGTTGCTTGAAGACCAGTTCAGCTCACGTGTTGTTTTTATTTCTGCTAGAATAAAGGATTGAACAAGTCCTTAGGTGAATTGTTAGTGGTGGCGAAATGTAAGCCAAACGTGGCAGTAGTGTTGCTTAATTTTAGTTTTTCTGTTTATTTTCCTTCTATAAATCAGTGTAATTGATTGCTGTAAAAATATGCAATAATCCTTATCATTATCCAGTTTTTCATGCAATAAACATCCCCTGTTCAAATTCAAATTTCTGGTGTTGATCTACAGTAACAAACAGTCACTGTAGAGATCAAAGTCTTTTATTTTTCTGCTTCTCGGTTCTTCACTTATTCTGCAAAAGTATTTTCAATTGGTATCAGAGCTTAATTCTTGAAGGGTCTGTAATTGATTCCGAAACTAACTTCTCTCATATCTCAACTCCAATCTTCAATGGAGAAAATTACCAACTTTGGGCAGTACGAATGGAAACATATTTAGAAGCTATGGATTTATGGGAAGCTGTTGAAGAGGATTACGAGATCCTACCATTGCCAAATAATCCAACCATGACTCAAATCAAGAGTCATAAGGAGAGAAAGACCAAGAAATCAAAAGCAAAAGCCACTCTTTTTGCTGCTGTTTCAACAACGATCTTCACCAGGATCATGTCCCTGAAGTCAGCTAAGGATGTCTGGGAATATTTGAAGGAAGAGTATGCAGGAGATGAGAAAATTCGTGGGATGCAAAGTCTCAATTTAATACGTGAATTTGAGCTGCAGAGGATGAAGGATTCTGAGACTATCAAGGAGTACTCAGATAGATTGCTGGGAATTGCAAACAAGGTGAAATTGCTGGGAACTTCATTCTTAGACTCAAGAATTGTTGAGAAAATTCTTGTCACAATACCAGAAAAATATGAAGCTTCAATCACCACTTTGGAGAACACAAAAGATCTGTCAAGTATTACCTTGACAGAACTTTTGAATGCCTTACAAGCCCAAGAACAAAGAAGGCTTATGAGGTAAGATCATGTCATTGAAGGTGCCTTGCAAGCCAAATTTCCAGATTCTGAAAGAAGGAAATTTGGCAGAAAACACCAAGTTGCAGCCAAACCCACCAGTCAAGGTCACGGTAAAGGAAAATTCATTAAAAGAAATTTTCCACCATGTCAACATTGCAACAAGATGGGTCATCCACCATTCAAGTGCTGGAAGAGACCTGATGCAAGGTGCAGCAAATGCAACCAGCTTGGGCACGAGGCAATCATCTGCAGAGTAAAAAATTAGAAACAAGAAGAGGATGCTCAAGTTGCAAATCAGGATGATGAAGACCAGATGTTTGTGGCAACATGCTTTTCAGTACAAACTACCTCAGATCATTGGCTAATCGACAGTGGTTGTACAAACCACATGACTTTTGATAAAAGTCTCTTTAGAAATCTGCAGCCAACAGATGTTGCAAAAGTCAGAATTGGAAATGGTGAATGCATTGAAGCTAAGGGAAAGGGAACAATTGCCATTACAACAAACTCATGTACAAAAACAATAGCAGATGTTCTTTATGTACCTGATATTGATCAAAATTTGCTGAGTGTGGGGCAATTGATTGAGAAAGGAATGAAGGTGATTTTTGAGAATCACACTTGCTGTATTTTTGATGCTGCTGGGCACAAAATACTTCAAGCTAAAATGAGAGGCAAAAGCTTCTCATTTGTTCCATTTGAAGGAGAGCATACTGCATTTCCAGTCACTTTTAGTGACACTGAACTATGGCATAAACGGCTGGCACACTGTCATCAAAAGAGGATGCTCACCATGAAGGTTCATGAAGCTGTCAGAGGTATACCATCATTCACTAATCTCCAATTAAACTGTAATGCTTGTCAATTTGGGAAGCAAAATAGAATGCCATTTCCACGATCAACTTGGCGAGCAACACACAAGCTCCAGTTAATTCATACGGATGTAGCTGGTCCCTTAAGCACACCATCACTAAATGGCAGCAGATACTATCTGCTATTTATTGATGATTACTCCCGTATGTGCTGGATATATTTCATGAAGTTCAAGTCAGAGGTGGCTGGCATCTTATGGAAATTCAAGAAAAACGTGGAGAACCAAAGTGGCAGCAGCATTCAAGCCATACGGTCTGACAATGGCAAAGAGTATACCTCAGCCGAATTCAACCGTTACTGTGAAGATGCTGGTATTGAACACCAGCTAACAACCCCCTATACTCCAGAACAGAATGGGGTAAGTGAAAGGCGTAATCGATATGTCATGGAGATGGTGAGAAGCATGATGCATGAGAAGAATCTACCCAAAATGCTGTGGGCAGAAGCTGCTAACACAACAGTGTTCATCCAGAATCGACTTCCAACATCAGTGTTGGCAGAAATGACACCCTTTGAGATGTGGTATAATTATAAGCCTTCCTTGCGTTTCCTTAAAATTTTTGGTTGTGTATGTTTTGTACATGTTCCACAGATTAAGAGGGACAAGCTTGACAAGAAAGCCATCAAAGGAATTTTTGTTGGCTATAGCACAATTTCTAAAGCCTACAAGGTTTATCATCCTCAAAGTCAGAAAATTGCTATTACAAGGGATGTCACATTTCATGAAGATGCACAGTGGGAGTGGGTTGATTCACAGGAGAGCATGCTGATTAATAATCAAATTCAGCCCTTGCAAGATAAATTGATTGACTCCGAATCAATTGATGATGAACCAGTCAGGGGTACTCGATCAATTGAAGAAATTTATCAAAGGAGCAATGTTGTTGTGTGCGAACCTGACAACTATGAAGAAGCTCAACAAAATCCATCATGGCAGAAGGCAATGGAAGAAGAAATCTTCATGATCGAGAAGAACAAGACGTGGGAACTTGTTGACAGACCTGGAGACAAAAACATCATTGGCGTAAAATGGATTTTCAGAACCAAATTGAACGCTGACAGTTCAATCAACAAATTCAAAGCCAGGCTCGTTGTCAAGGGATATGCTCAAGTGTATGGGGTTGATTATTCAAACACATTTGCCCCAGTAGCAAGGATGGACACTATCCGATTGCTACTTGCTGTTGCAGCACATAAAAACTGGAAGGTGTTCCAGTTGGACGTCAAATCTGCCTTCTTGAATGGTGTTCTTCAAGAAGAAATTTACGTTGAACAACCTGCTGGATTTGTTGTTCAAGGCAAAGCTGACAAGGTGTATTTGTTGAAGAAGGCACTCTATGGATTAAAACAGGCACCAAGGGCCTGGTATGGAAGAATTGATGAGTACTTGACAGGTTTTGGTTTCCAGAGAAGCCCCTCTGAATCAACTCTCTATGTGAACAAAATTGAAGGTGATGTTCTAATTGTGTCACTGTATGTTGATGACCTTCTTGTGACTGGGAGTAATTTGCAGCAAATCGAAAGGTTCAAGCAGGATATGATGCAAGCTTTCGAGATGAGTGATCTTGGGCTCATGAGTTTCTTTCTCGGCATGGAGATCAAGCAAGACAGGAGAAATTTTTATTGGACAAGAAAAATATGCAAAGGAAATTTTGAAGAAATTTCAAATGGAAAATTGCAAGCCAACTGCAACTCCAATGAATCAGAAGGACAAGTTCAGCAAGGATGATGGTACTGCCAAGGTAGATGAAGAAAGGTTCAGAAGCTTAATTGGTTGCTTGCTGTATTTAACAGCAACCAGACCTGACATATTATATGCAACCAATCTTCTTGCTCATTTCATGCACTGTCCAAGCGAGTTGCACATGAGGGCAGCCAAAAGAGTTTTGAGATACATCAAAGGAACATGCAATTTTGGAGTCAAATTTACAGTGTCAAAAGCTGAAGTTGCATGGTTTCTCTGACAGTGATTGGGGTGGATTTTTTGATGACATGAAAAGTACTTCGGGGTTTTGTTTCAATTTAGGATCAACTGTGTTTTCATGGTCATCTAAGAAGCAAAGCATTGTCGCTCAATCAACTGCGGAGGCTGAGTTCATAGCTGCAACTGCAACAGTCAATCAAGCACTATGGATTAAAAAATTGCTATGTGATTTATAGATGAAGGAGCAAGAAGCAACTGAAATTTCAGTTGACAATCAAGCAGCCATAGCAATTTCTCACAATCTAGTGTTCCACGGGAAAACCAAACATTTCAACATCAAGCTATACTTTGTTCGTGATGTGCAGAAAAATGGTGATGTTGAATTGATTTATTGTAGAACCGAAGATCAAGTGGCAGACTTGTTTACCAAAGCACTCCCTGCAAATCGGTTTGAATTTCTAACCAGGATGATTGGGGTTTGCAGCCCTTAATGCAAGGAGGAGTGTTGAAATTTATTGCCTTAAGTTGCTGACGTGTTGCTTGAAGACCAGTTCAGCTCATGTGTTGTTTTTATTTCTGCTAGAATAAAGGATTGAACAAGTCCTTAGGTGAATTGTTAGTAGTGGCGAAATGTAAGCCAAACGTGGCAGTAGTGTTGCTTAATTTTAGTTTTTCTGTTTATTTTCCTTCTATAAATCAGTGTAATTGATTGCTGTAAAAATGTGCAATAATCCTTATCATTATCCAGTTTTTCATGCAATAAACATCCCCTGTTCAAATTCAAATTTCTGGTGTTGATCTACAGTACCAAACAGTCACTGTAGGGATCAAAGTCTTTTATTTTTCTGCTTCTCGGTTCTTCACTTATTCTGCAAAAGTATTTTCAAAACCAAACTCTGTATCTCACTAATTACCGTTACATAGTCAAATTGCATGGACATGGAATTGAAGCAAATTACTAATGGAAGACATTTTTGTTATGATGCCTTGTACAATCCCTTCCGTGTTTATTAGCATAAAAATTAAATTAAGCTGTGTTCATGATTGCTGAGTTTGGCTATGAACTCCTAGTTCATAGAACTAATGAGTTTCCGTTTAAGATTTTCAGGGCTATGCGAAAATTTAGACTTCTTTTGCCAGCCACGGAACTGAAAGTTTGTGCAGAAACTTCACAAGAAAGTTCCTTACATACACCAGAAGATCTCAGTCTTTGTTCAAGGTTAAACTACATACGTACGATTAATGTCTAGCTCATGTCCGAGCGATCCTAATGCTGGAATACTCTTATGCTTCATAGACACAAGTGATACCTGTGATTTTGGAGTCCTGTTCTGCTGGCTCGTTTCTGAATTATCTGGCGTTGATCCACCCCCCTTGTTGGGTAAAAGCCCTTCCTTGTCTATTTGGAGGACTTCAGGGTCCAATATCAAGCTTGGCAGTGGCTGTAGGATTTACTTTTCTAGCGATGAAGTATGGCTCGGGCGACGGTGTTGACTCCAAAAGAACTCCAGGCTGGAACGCTGGGGTTTCTTTCTTGTATGTAGTAATGGCACCGCTTAAACCTATGAAACTGGGTTTTGATGAAAATGAGTGACGCCAAGTAAAGTGGGTTTTTCTCACCTAAAAAAGGAGAGGATGTCGTGCCTCTATCCACCGGCATCCTTATGACCGCCGAGTAAAATGCGTTTGCCGGGAGTCGAACCCGGGTCTATTGCTTGGAAGGCAATTATCCTAACCGTTGGACTACAAACGCTTTTGTTGACTGATCACTGTGTTTAGGATAATTTTAGAAAAAATAAATAATTTTAAAAAAATCCTTAAAGATAGTCCGTCCGTCGGGTCAACTCTCAATTTGATTTGTCAAGAAATCCGATTTTAGGTCAGATTATAAAATTAATCTATTGGTTTGATTACTATGATTTTTAAATTGACGGGGGCAAAAAAAACAAAAGAGGCTCATATAAGATGAGGCACCCTCTTCCTCTTCAGAATCTAGATTTTCCAATACTTGTAGGTCCAAAAACAAAAACAGCATATTATTGATGCGATTTAATTTTTTTTTTATGTTTTAAAAGTATTTTTAAAAAAATTTAATTTTTTAAATTTTAAATTAATATATTTTTAGTATTTTTAAATTATTTTGATGTGCTGATATCAAAAATAATTTTTAAAAAATTAAAAAAACATCATTATCATATATTTTGATACAAAAGTTATTTGAGAATCAACCGCAATTAAAATTGTCAAACAAGTTATCGGTATATGAATGGAAATTTTATAGCTGGAAAATAGATATTATGGAGATGTAAATTTTCTATTATAATGGAGGTAGCTAGCTAGTTTTATTACTTCTATTCGAACCTAACCTACTGTCTGAGAATAGTTTTCTGAAGCTGCAAGATGTGTTCAACATTTCCAGTTTCTACAACGGAATGAGCAGGCATGTGTAATTTCCTTGGTTATTGGAAGAAATCATTTCCAGTTTCTATCTTTAAACACTAACCAAACGCAACCTTATAGAATGGAAAGTAACATGCATACACATTTTCAGCTGAAAATCTACTCATGCTCGCTGTCTGAAATAGTGTCTTGCATTGCAAGTTAATTCGGTCTTCGATAAGAACATCTAGGAATCAAAAGCTTTCACACATTCCACTCAAAAGAGTCCTTAAAACACAGTACTCGCAATTTCTTCTAGTTCGAAAGAAAATACCATTGCTAAGAACTCTTGTCAATGGATCTCTTGTCGAATAATAATTTGGAAATCACGACGCATAATAAGAAAATGAAAGGTAGAAGACACATCTTAATTGGATTATCTTTCTCCTGACGAGTATACGTATACTCCACAGTGGAATAAACACATTGCCACACAGCACCAGCCAATCCAGAATACTCAACAATAGTGCCAACAGGCTTTCTAGTTGCGGAAGTATGAAGTGGCAATATTGGCCTCATGCCCGCCCATATAATTCTTTCCTTTGGAGCCATGTGAATGAGTTCAGCGGCAGCAAGAAGCAAAGCTACAAATGCCAAGACCATGCCAATTAATGCATAACCCATCTGGTCAAAAACCGCAGATGCAATCTCTAGGATTAAGTTTGTCACCAGCAAAGTCCATCCTGATATTTCCTGTACAAGAAAGTGGTTAAATGTAAACAAGGCAGTTAAGAAAATCTCACCAATTCTCAAAAGCGTTGTTTCCATAGTTCTTACTCTATGACGTGAACTTTCTCCAGCATCCAGCAGCTGTTCTGCCTCTACAGTAATGGTCACATGCTGCACAATCCACAATGACATAATGTAAGATAATTGATAATACACAAAACAATACAATTATGACTGGCAGAGACTCATAATGTGAGATTATCTCATCTACACTATATATCACCTGGTTCGCATCATTATCATTCATCGAGTCGTCTTGGCTAGGGACAGATGGAGCAAGATTTTCAACAAGATTATCTGCAAAGTTGGCCAAATATCCATATATAGGTTGTGATATCAACCTTCGAAGAATTATTTTAAAAAGAAGACAGACAAAAAGGAATTCCATGTGTTTAGATATATAATTTGCTTTCATGCATGATTTATCTTAAATATTAAAAAATAATATAAATTATATATTGAATCCCACTGTTTTTTATTAAACTAGTTCTTTAATATAATATTAAAGTATTAATAGCAACATACCATTTGCTTCTAACTCTGGAAGAGGCTGCTGCGTGTTCCGCGAAGCTAAGGAAGGTAACTGCATTATCAAAACACATTAAATATTTTTCATGGAAGTCGTGGTGGGAATTGGAAAATTCTTAAAATCAAGAGTTTCAAAAGAAATAAAGTATAGACCTTCTCCATTAAATTTTCATTTCCAATTAATCCTTGAAGAGGCTGGTCATTCCACGAACTTGACTCAGGCTGCATGCATCATCAAAACATCAAATATTTTTCATGGAAGTCGAGGTGAAAATTAGAAAATTCTGAAAATCAAAAGTTTTTCAAAAGAATAAGAGCATAGACCTGATCCTCCCTTGGAAATTCTGGAACAGTCTGGTTATTCCCCGAAGCTAACTCCGGAAACTGCATTATCAAAACATTAAATATTTTTCATGTGAGTATGGTGGAAATCGGGAAATGCTGAAAATCAAAAGTTTAAGGTAAGTGAAGCTTAAATAAAAAAACCATCTCAACTTAAAATTTTAATAAAATCAAAATATAATTTATATCATTTTTAATATCTTTTTTTCCAAGTAAAAAAATTATTTGTTTAATTTTATTAATTAGAGTAAAAATATTATGATTTGAACTCATAATTATTTGATTATTATAATTTTAATATCATATTAAAAAATTATATCAACTAAAAAATTTTAATTATTAAATAAAATTTTAAGATGTTAACAGGTTAGAGTTCGAGTCAGGGCGTGCATCTCTTATAAAAGCTTGGAATAACCAGGGTTTCACTCACTCACCTTGATTAATAAAAGATGCTTTATGAAAAGTTTTTCTCGAATCTAAAAAAAAAAGAAAAAAAGAAAAAAAAAGAGGAGGTTAGACACGAATTGAAGGTACTTTTTCCAGCCGGCGCAAATCATTATCGCTTAATGACAACCAGCAGCCTGTTAGGCACCAACGAATAATAGGAAAGCTGAAGAGTTTCTTCAGTATGCTAGGATCTAAGATTGATGCCAATACCACAAACCAGAAATGCATATTAGGTATCATGTGACTCAAAAGTAATTGTTAATATTACAATTAAAAAAAAAACTATAATGTTATTTAAAAACTATGGTAAAATTGAATTTTAATTTAAATATTATTTTATTTATAGTGTATTTTAATAAAAAAAAATTATTTGATAAAAAAAAAAAACTGAAGAGCTATAGAAAGAGGCTAGGCATCTCAGCTGCATGCCTGATCTTCTTCTTCTTCTTTTTATTTTTTTTAAATAAAATAAATAATATGTCATTCATTTTATATGTACGTGTAAACAAATCACATCATGTTATTTACTAGTTAAGATTTTAAGGTAGCTAAAAAATTAGAATCCCAGTTTTTAAAATTTGAAATTTTATTATTAAATAAAATTTTAAGATGTTAACAGGTTAGACACGAATTGAAGGTACTTTTTACCAGCCGGCGGAAATCATTATCGCTCAAGGTAACTGACTCCAAGGGAAAGAAATGGGAAAGAAATGCGGCAATACTGTCGAGAATCTTATCTGCAAAATTGATCATAATTTAGTTAGTGTGAACTTTTAAGGCTTTTGTAATGCTTTCGTAGTATATTGAGTTTGCTAACATTTCTAAAGAAAAAGTAGCTAACATATATACCATGTGCTTGATCGAAGAAAGACCTAACGATTTCTGGAAGAATCTCCAAGTTCGACAGATCTATATCGGACACCTGCATCCAGTGGCGGGGGCCGGCCGAGGCCGGCTGCAAGAAAATTGTTTTTTCAGCTTTTTTCTTAACAATATTTATAATTTAAATCAAAATAATAAAACAACCGAAATCTTGTCTCTCTTTAATTTTATTTTCTGACTCGCCCCTGACTGCATGCATCATCAAACATTAATTCCATGAGTGTCAAGGAAGGGTTATATTTTGTATCATGTGACTTGAAGGAAATATTAATGGCCAAACTGTTGTATTTCACTATCCCATTAAGATCACGTTAAGAATTTAAGACCCTAATTCTTGGGCCTCCTGACATATAAAATATCAATAACATCACATATAAGAATGAACTGAAAAAGAATTTGACTGAAAGTATTTTTTGCAGCTTCGATCCATTAATGACAACCAGCAGCCTGTTAGGCACCAACGAATAATAGGAAAGTTGAAGAGTTTCTTCAGTATGCTAGGATCTAAGATTGATGCCAATACCACAAACCAGAAATGCATATTAAGTATCATGCATGTGACTCAAAGTAATTGTTAATATTACAATTAAAAAAAAAACTATAATGTTATTTAAAAACTATGGTAAAATTGAATTTTAATTTAAATATTATTTTATTTATAGTGCATTTTAATAAAAATAAAAAAGAGGCTATAGAAAGAGGCTAGGCATCTCAGCTGCATGCCTGATCTTCTTCTTCTTCTTTTTATTTTTTTTTTTTAAATAAAACAAATGATATGTCATTCATTTTATATGTACGTGTAAACAAATCACATCATCCTAAAAAAATTAGGATCTGAAAATTTATTTCTTAAATTTTTCAATAACTTGAAAACACTAAATAAACAACATCTTAATAACCTCATTAAATTCATTTTCAATATTAAAACACTCATTAATAGATCAGAAATATCTAAAATTAAACCAAATGATCTACCTAACCGATCCAAGTTTTATAACAAATTCTTTTTTATAATATAAATATAAATTTTATTTAATTAAATTAGCCTCTATTTCAATTTTAAAATTGTACCAAAGATCTTAAGAATCGGTAAAAGAAAAGAAATTTTTAACATATAAAATATCAATAACATCACGTATAAGAATGAAATTGAAAGAGAATTTGACTAGAAGAACAGTAATGCACAGTAATTTTAGTTGGTGTGAACTATTAAGCCTTTGGTAATGCTTTCTCGTAGTATATTGAGTTTGTTAACATTTCTAAAGAAAAAGTAGCTAACATACATACCATGTGCTTGATCGGAGAACGATACACTGGTTCATATTGTAACTTGAAGACCTTCAAGCTCGACAGATTACGCAACTGCATCATCAAAAATTAATTCCATATGTGTCAAGGAAGGGTTATTTTGTATTATGTAACTTGAAGGGAAATGGCCAAACTATTGTGTTTCGCTATCTTATGAACATTAAGAATTTAAGACTCTAATTCTTGGGTTTCTGCGTGGACATGTGTGTGTTTTGAGTTGAATTAATTAGTGTTCGTTTAATACCGCGGTAGGCTTTAATTTTAAATTATTTTTATTTGAGAAAAATATTAAAGTGATAATTTTTGAATGTTTTTTGATATTTTTAAAACGATGATATTAAGAATAAAAAAATAAAACAATATTAATTTAATGTATTTTTAATTAAAAATATTTTAAAAAATAAATAATCATGTAGTGATTTTTTAGTTAAAGAGAAGGTATAGAAATCAACAGTGAAGCAAAAACATGGATCAGAAACCACATATTTGAAAATTGTTAGTAAAGTACTGGATCGAAGACACGGAAAGGTTGCTCAGGTGCACGTCGACGACGTAGTCCAAGCGTCCGAACAGCTCCATCTCTCTCTGGTTCCGTTGCCTCCCATTTCATTTCTACCCCTTCTATTTTCATGACCACCACTCTTTTTGCTTCCTCCGCGTATCAGTACGTACTGATGTCAGTGCCAAAAGTAATCACAACCACAAGAGTAGGATTCACCCTTCCCTTCTGTTCACTCTCTGTAATTGAAAATCTGTTCCCTGGTTTGATATCTAGCAGATTCCTTGGGAAAACAAATGAAAAAAGCTGTTACTTGTTTCTCCTTTTGAAGTCGATGAAGATCTAAATCAGTAATTGCTAGTTACTAGTAACCTAGCCAGAACTCACATGGAAACTTCTTGAGGGCTTCATCTCCGCGTTAATTCACTGTTTCTTGCAAGGTTGACTTTGTAACCAAGCCAGAACCACCCACCTTGTCTGTTTGTGGTTAGGTCTACTGATGAATATATTTGAAAATGAGCATTCAAACCTTATGAAGTTGAAAGAGCTGTGTTAAATTGACCATATTATATTAACTCATAGACGAGAAAAACTAGTGTGTTTGACCTCTTGATATTGGCTTTGATCGCTATTAAAAACAGCCCTCATCATTTACCATTAATAAGAATGATTAAGCACCTACTTGACCCACTTTTCCTATTCAAGTGTAGAAGGAGTTATGTTTTCCTTAAAAATCAAACTCTAAGATCAGCAAGCCTTCATGTTCATGAAGTTCCTGGGCTACTTTATTTCTTTTTTTTATTATTATTATTTACATGGGTATCCGGACTAGCTTGCGCGCACCACGACTAATCTCACGACCCACTGAACATCCTGCAAACCTAGTGAGCATGTAAGACACCGCGGGGATGACAGGCGTGCACAATAAGATTTGAACCCTGGTGCAGAGGAAGGGAACAAACCGAATGAATTTTATACTATTTTAGGTTTTTGAGCAAATTATCTTTCACTAATCTTTTATATTATTAGAGAAAATTAAGTAACTGAGGTGAAAATGACACATATATGCAGACTGCAATTCCTAGTTTAGCATCATCGGTGGAATCAATGATTTGTTTTTTTCTTTCTTTTTTTTTGAATTTGTGAAACCTCACCTTCTAGAACGTGCACTTTGTAGGTCCAGATAAACGAGTAAAACCCCGATTGTTCCAGATTTTTACAAGAGATGTAAGTCATGGCTCGAACTCGAGACCTACTATGCAGATCTCAAGCTTTTTGCCATCACGCTACGCTCTTGAAGTATTTTTGCTCATTGCTTTGGAACAATGTAAAGATATCAACGGCTCTACATCTGCCAAGTGTCAGAAGATTAGCAATTAATATTGTTAGAATGCTGTTAGTATTGTTTGTTAGAAAAGAGAATCTGTTAGCATTATATTGAGTGAACATTCTCCGTGTGGTATCTTTCCAATACTGTATATATAAACTGAGGATGAGTAATGTAAACACTTAAGCAAAAGCAATAATGTAACAGTGCATGAATTTCGTCTTCTGCTTCTTTGTATAAACAGATTCATTCTCTGTTCTTCTTACTTTTTACTCTCTGCTCCTTCTTCATCTCTGTTTCATTTCTATATAAATATCACTGTCTATCATGGTATCAGAGCTTCCCACTCCTCCGCAAATAACACATATACCTTGGAAGGATCCGTAGTTGCACTCATCACAAACTCGCACAAGTGTGCAAGGATGTACATAGGAATCGCATATTACACATTTTCCATCACACTTCTCACAAAGGTGTCCAATAGCAATTCCTGGCTACTTCCGGCACATAATCAAATTAGGATGATGCTTGGCCAAGATCTCTTCAAGATCTTAGTGCTACTACGTGCACCTACTGGAATCGATTGGAGACTCTGTTGCTTCTCTTTCAGCAGAGAGAGGGAAACCTGGAGAAACTTCTGCACTCTATGATTTTTTTTTTTTTTTTTTTTTTTACTCTTGTTTCTGAATTCTGGCTTTATTCTCATTCTCTTCATGAAATTCCTGTGTATTTGTTGATGTGCCTATCATCTGTTTGATATATTGTCAAACTGAAAAAAAAAAAAAAAAAATCTTCTTCAACTCTCTTCTCAAATCTGTGATTATCTTCCTCTCTGTCTCTTGAATTCTAAAAAATGGTGACTACTTCTCAACTTCAAAGCTTCTTATATCTTGCTAATCTCTGTTTCTGGCATTGTTATCGCCTTATTAAACCAATTCTCTCATAAAAATCGATCTGCCTATCATCTGTTTGATATATTGTCAAACTGAAAAATTCTTCTTCAACTCTCTTCTCAAATCTGTGATTCTCTTCCTCTCTGTCTCTTGAATTCTAAAAAATGGTGACTACTTCTCAACTTCAAAGCTTCTTATATCTTGCTAATCTATGTTTCTGGCATTGTTATAGCCTTATTAAACCAATTCTCTCATAAAAATCAATCTGCCTATCATCTGTTTGATATATTGTCAAACTGAAAAATTCTTCTTCAAATCTTCAACTTCCTACAAGATTCTTCCTTCTCAATCTTTGATTCTCTTCTTTTCTATTTCTTTCCTACTAAAAGATTCCTCCTTAACATTAGCAATTTGAAGCTCAATCTGCTCAAGTATACTCGCAGGGTCCATGTTTCCAGATTCTATGGCTTCAATAGCATATTCTTCTACTGATCAGTTTGCTGCTATCCTCACCAAAGGTCTTTCCATTTCTTTGTTTCAGCATCATTGTTCCAATCTCATGCTTGGCTCCTCCAAGCCTGTGATTTAGGGGGCATGTAAAGATATCAACGGCTCTACATCTGCCAAGTGTCAGAAGATTAGCAATTAATATTGTTAGAATGCTGTTAGTATTGTTTGTTAGAAAAGAGAATCTGTTAGCATTATATTGAGTGAACATTCTCCGTGTGGTATCTTTCCAATACTGTATATATAAACTGAGGATGAGTAATGTAAACACTTAAGCAAAAGCAATAATGTAACAGTGCATGAATTTCGTCTTCTGCTTCTTTGTATAAACAGATTCATTCTCTGTTCTTCTTACTTTTTACTCTCTGCTCCTTCTTCATCTCTGTTTCATTTCTATATAAATATCACTGTCTATCACCAATCAAAGCCATTTGGCATTGTTTTTTCCGGTCTCCAAGATGTTCCTTTTTCAGGTCACACTTTGTCTTTTACATTGACTTTTACCTATCAAATTTCCTTTCTAGTTTTGGCAAGTATGGCTAGATCCCGATGGATTTAGTGAACTTTCTCAGCACCTCGCTGTGCTGGTTCGGTTGAGCCAAAGCAAAGATGGTCTCAGGTCTCAACTTACATAGGGTGCATCACATCAATGGACAGTCAAACTGCCAAGAAGCAGCTCCAAACAGGAACTTTTAGCTTTGTAGATGTACCGAATCCTGATGTTGAGATGCTCCAAAGGAAGCACTACATGGAACTAGTCCAACTGACATGCATCATGGCCTCCATAATTGGAAGAGGACGTCAACATGACCTATCATTTGATTAGTTCATTCACGGGGGAGGGTTTTATTTTACTTCTGTACTGTAAAACTTCCTGCATAATCACTTCAGGACATAAATAGAATCGAAGGGTGTAGGGAGGCATCAAGGTGATCAAGATTCTTGTTGCATAGTCTTAAACAAAGTTTTGGATAGGTTGGTATTGGAAAAAATCTAGCATCTTCGTAACACCCAATATTCTCTAAACACCACATTAGGGACTCATGTCTTTACTGAAAAATAAAAATAAAAAAACTACAAGTTGTCATGATTTTGTAAAGCAAACTGATGTCCTTGATAAGACCAAGCCATTTGAATAATCCCCCATTTTTTGCTTGAAAAGTCTAGTAAGCTGAAACTAGTTGGCAATTTGCATGACGCTATCATCAATTTCCTTTTGATAAAGAGATTGAAACGGACAGGAATTAAGGTAGAGAGACAGCTAATTAATTGACTTAACATTGCTAGAGAGTATAAATGTTTGAGCTGTTCGATATTGAAGTATCATGATCAAGTTATTAAGTAACGTTTTCTGATGTTTTGAAGGAAGTTCAAGATCCTTTCAAGCCATTTTATCATTCTTCTAGAGAGCTTTTTCTTACCCGAGAAGAATCATTAAACGTTTCCGGATGTGTTCTACATTTTCACTTTCGTCTATGCCTTGCAATGGGGCAGATAATGGCAAGTTCTTGCGCTCAAAATCCTCGGTTACAAGAGCAAGAGCTGAAGTGATCGCAGCTCCTAAGGGATCAAGCCAACGTGGTTTTTCTCGGCTATTAAAACATGGAATTCCTCATACTGATCTTCAAGTACATGAAATTGTTGAGAGGCAGTCTCAGGCTAACAGCTTAAGCAAGCAAGATATCTGTAGAAAGCCGGAGTTCCATCCAGCGTTTCTTGAAGAAGCCTATGAAAGGTGCAGAAACATTTGCGCCGAATAGGCAAAGACTTTCTATCTAGGTAACATTCATATCCCTTTACATTGTTCATTGCATGTATAGTTCTAGATGTCATGATTCAAGGAATTCTATCTCGTCGTTTCGATGCTTGCTTGATTGCTTACCAGATCCCATTACCACAGGTTTCCAAACTGTTTTATGATTTATCAAAACATTTAATTTGCCTCTATATGTCATCACAAATCGTGTGGCAAAATAATGATGGTCATTGTCTCTCGATGCAGGAACTCGGCTGATGACAGAGGAGCGACAGAAAGCCACATGGGCAATTTATGGTAAGAGATTAAAGCCCAGAATAGATAAATTAGTCCTTCAAAGACAATACTACCAAATTATTTATAGTTCCAAGAAATTACTTGAAAAGATATTCAGTTCAGAAGATCGAAGAAGCAATTCAATTGATCCTAACAGTCACACTAGAGATGAATTAAGTGTTGTAACCCATTTTTGAGTCCCCACAAAAAATAAAATAAATAGCCAAAAGATGTTAGAAAAATAACAGGAGGCATGAAGCGCTCAGAAAATGGTCAGAAAAATTAGTCAAGGAGGTTAAAAATACAAAGATGGATTGTTGACAATATATTCTTAAATGATGAGAGCCCTGGTGGATAAGAAAATTTGTTTTTTTGAGGAGGAAAGTCCAAATTTGGAGGTTTATGGACTTAATTGGATTTTTAATTGAATTTATAGAGGATTTGAGTGCAAGAAAAATTGATTTTTAAGTCAATTTGGGCTTTAATTAGAAGAAATTTAAGTTCTGGGGCCATAATATATTTTTTAGGAATTTATTAGGTCAAATCAGGGGCTTAATTGCATAAATATTGAAGTTTAATGGCCAATTAGGGGCTTAATTGTGAAAATCCGAAACCAAGGACCAATTTGGAAAAGGCACGAAGATAGAGGGGGCTGTATTGAATTGATTCAGGGGCCTAATTGAAGAAATTGGAAGTTTATTGATTAATTGAGGGCTCAATTGCATAAATCAGAAGACAAGGACCATAGTGAAAAAAGCGGCCAAATATGAGGGCGGCGTTTGAATTTTTGAAGGATGCAATTGAAATAAACAAAAGATAATTGAGGGCTGACTTGTAGATTGACGCGTTCTGGCGCCTTGTTTCATTTAAATGAAACGGCGCGTTTTGTCTAAACCGACGCAGTTTCATGTTAAAAAAAAAAAAAAAGACTAGAACGGTGTCGTTTTAACGACACTGTTCCTCTTTCTTCTTCCCCTAAACGTGCAGCAGGGGAAGAAGGAAAAGTTTTGCCCCTCTCTCTCTCTCTCAGCGTGCTCTGCCAAAAACCCGACCCCCCATGCACTCTCATGATGAAAAATCGGGGGAGCCGCGCCTTGCCAGCCATGGCCACTGGCCAACCGAGCGGCGCTGCCCTGCCCCATGAGCAGCCATAATGAGCCCCGCTCCCTTGCCCTCTATAAATAGCAACTCAACGCCAGCACGCGGAGAAAAAAGAGGAGGGAACGAAGGAGGAAACCGAGAGGAGAGAGAACCAAAGAAAAAACGCAGAAAAAAGAAGAGGAAAGAAAACAGAAACGAACTAGAGAGTGAGAGAGAACTAACCGAAAGGAGGAGAGAACAAACCGAAAACAAAAAAGAGCGAACCAAAAGGAGAAAGAAAGGACCGAACGAGAGAGAACCGTTAGTAAACCCAAAAACGAAAACGAAAGAAGAGGGAAGCACGCGGAGGAGAAAGGAAGAGCAGTAACCTCTCCCTCCGCCGTTTGAAACAGTAACACCGCTTGAAGCCGTCGTCCGTGAGCCACGACACCGCCACCGGCCTCCACCGCAACACCACCAGCGAAGCAGTCCGCTCAGGAAGCCATCGCCTCCTCCACGCCAGGTAAAGTCTTCTCCCCTGCATTTTTTTTGCTGCATGCGTTTGCCTTCTGCATGCAGAATGATTCTGCATGCAGGAGGAGGGGAGGGGAAAATTAATTCCCCCCCGTTTGATTTCTTTTGCTGGGCCAGGCTGCTTCTGGCCCAGCTTTGATTATTTCTGGGCCAGACCGATTCGGGCCCAGCCTTGCATGTCTGGGCCGGGTCTGGCCCAGACTAAAGAGAAATTTTGTTGGGCCGAGATCGGCCCAACCTTTTTGGGCTGAGTCCGGCCCAACCCACATAATATATTATATTATTTATTATATTGTTTTATATTATTTAAATATATGTGGATATATATATAAAAAAATCAAAAAAATATTCTGAAAAATCCTTGAAAAAGATTTTTGATTTTCCTGCATATTTTTATCAAAATGGCTTAATATTGGTTTGTATTTTTATACCGTAAAGATACAAATCCAGTATTAAAATAGCCGGTTTTCGTCAAAACATCAAAAAAATTTAAATAAAAAAAAGTTTTTGCTTTCAAAAAAATTCTAAAAAAATCCTTAAAAAATATTGTTGATTTTCCTGCATATTTTTATTAAAAGGGCTTAATATTGGGTTTTATTTTTATACTCTAAAGATACAAATCCAATATTAAAATACCTGGGTTTTCGTCAAAACATCAACAATATATATATATACATAAAAAAAAATGTTTTAATTTTAATGCATACGGCTTAGTCTCTCCAATATATATATATATATATATATATATATATATATATATATATATAAATATTATGACATCATATTTTCACACAACAAAGGAAATTTCAAAATAATATATGTATTAGCATGCATTTTGGATTTAATAACCAGTTTATTCAAGCCATGAGAACTAGGCCAATATTTCAAAATTTCTAAAAAATTCTTTTTGTCTTCTTGTAGTATTTGGGATTACAAATTTATACGTAAAACGTATTCCTAATATTAAAAATAAAGTTTTTTGTATAGATGTTAGAACGGTTAGGATTTTACCCGATAAGATAAAGACCTCCTTACCGAGGAGGATTTTTCTTGAACTATGGACTGACCAACAACTAGAAACACAATAGCACCTTAGTTTTTATCAGACAATCAAACAATGCAGCTTACCTTAGGTAAGGCGTATTTGGGATGCTAATACCTTCCCTTTACGCAACCAGTCCCCGTACCCGATCTCTGAGACCAGTTAGGGTTCCTAGTGACCAAAATACTAGGTGGCGACTCACATTCCATTTTTCACCGATCAAAGACAAGAATTTTTTGTCTCCCCACATTTTCCACATAGAAATAGATTTACATTCCTAGATTTAAAATGGAAAACAACAATTATATTTCTCGCCGCGACGCCGCACACGTGCGACATTAAGCAAAGAGGTTTACATAAGAAGTAAACTGTTATGAAAGTTGTTCTACTGCAACTGAAATGTTTTCTGCAGTATGGTGCAGGAGGACAGATGAACTGGTCGATGGACCCAATGCAGTGCTCATGAGCACTGCTGTTCTTGATAGGTGGGAAGAGAGGCTGCAAGACATCTTTGATGGACGCCCCTATGACATGCTCGATGCTGCACTTACTGATACCATTTCCAAGTTCCCTTTAGACATTAAGGTGCTTGGAATGTTTACTAGGTGGATTAATTCCTAGCATAGTGTATGTTCTCAATCTGATAAGAGTTTTTTTTTTATCATCTCACAGCCTTTTAGAGGCATGATTGAAGGTATGAGAATGGATACGACAAGATTCCGTTATGATAATTTTCAAGAGCTCTATCTTTATTGCTATTACGTTGCTGGCACAGTCGGCCTAATGAGCGTTCCAGTGATGGAAATTGCAGCAGAATCTGAAGCTTCTGCTCAAAGTATTTATAATGCGGCACTGTACTTGGGTATTGGAAATCAGCTTACAAACATTCTTAGAGATGTGGGAGAGGAGTAAGTTCTTTTTTCCGTACAACTCCCATTCAGTTTTCTCGTTTGAATCTTTTAACTTAGTTCAGTCCTTTTTCTTTCAGTGCTTTGAGAGGGAGAGTTTATCTACCGCAAGATGAGCTTGCACAATTTGGGCTATGCGGCCAAGATGTTTTCGCAAGAAAAGTCACTGATGGATGGAGAGAGTTCATGAAAGAGCAGATAACAAGGGCAAGATTCTATTTCGACCTTGCAGAAGAAGGGGCTTCAAAGCTTGAAAAGGCTAGCCGGTGGCCAGTATGAACTGAAAACTTTCCATTACTTGCAGGATAAATTTGCAACACTTCCAACTTTAACCTATATTGTACCTTAAGATTTTTCATATGTTGACACATTGGTCTGTGATTTGTTGCAGGTGTGGTCATCCCTACTAGATTTTTTTTTTAATAGTCGAAATTTTATTAAAAGGAAAAAGCTACAAAGATAGTAGCCTAACTTACATCAGAAGAACAAGCAGAGGAAAGGGAAGCACAAAAACTGTTGCATGAAACAGGGGATAACAACAAAAAGAGAACAGACAAATCAAAAGAAACGAACTCCTCCCGACTAAACATTCTCTATATTAAGCTCGAAAGAGTTGGAGTCAAGCCTCAGCCATAAAGCAATACTTTGGCGCACCATGGAGAAACAGATTTGAAGGTTAGGGGCAACGTCTTTAAAAATAACATCATTTCGATGAAGCCAAAGATTCCAAACAATGCATGAGAAAAGAAGTTGCCATGAGAGAATTTGTTGCTTGCCTTTAACCATAGAAGACCATTGGTAGCACATATCATCAATAGATTTTGGAAAAACACTGCAAAAGCCCCGATTAGAAAGCAGTTTCATCCATATATTCCAAGAGAAGTGGCAGTGAATGAAGAGGTGACTTGAAGATTCCAAGCTTTTATTGCAGAAAGCACATCTTGACTCCTGAAGGGAGAGGTAGTCGCGTTGAAATAGGAAATCTCTTGTGGTTACTTTATCTTGGACAAGGAGCCAAAGGAAAAGCTGCACTTTTGGTGGGGTTAGTTTTATCCAAACAGAAGATTGGAATGGTTTGGCTCCACCGTAGAGTAACTGGTCCATCAATTTAGAGCAAGATTTTACACTGAAGAGGCCATCGTTGTTGAGGGTCCAGATTTTCTTATCCATCTTGTGGTAGAACATTGGCTTGGATTCCAGCAAGGATGATAGAAGTGATAGTTGTTCTTGTTCAAAATGAAAAAGAGGTTTGCGCCATTGTAGGGACCAGAGCCAGATTCCATTGCTCCATCTACCCATGTCAGCCACCAAAGCATATTTAAAGGAAGACAAAAGATATAGCCTTGGGAAGGCTGTTTTGAGAGGGTCATCACCAATCCAGCTGTCTAGCCAAAAGGATGTTAAATTGCCATTCCCCACCATGAATTTGCAATGATTCGTGAAGACTTGGTGAACGTCGGTTTGAACAATGGACATAATATCCTTTCATATCTTGGATGGTTGGTTGTAGAAAATTAGGATCCCATTCTCATAAGATGGATTGTACATTGAAGAGATAATCATTTTCCATAAGCTTGTACCTGGGGAAGAGAGTCTCCAAATCCATTTTAGAAGCAGGGTTATGTTTTTCGATATAAGGGAGCCTACATCGAGGCCTCCTTGTTTCTTATCGCGCATCACTATTCTCCATTGGATCTTGCAGAAAGATCTTTGCTTGGTACATCCACACCACAAGAAACATCTTTGGATGGATGAAAGAAGCCTGCCTACCCCTTTTGGCATCTTGAATACAGACATAAAATATATAGGCAGTGAATTAAGGACACTTTTAATTAGACATAGACGACCAGCCATGCTTAGTAGTCTCCCCTTCCATATATGAAGCCTTTTACGAAACTTCTCTATCACTAGCTTCCATGTAGAGATACGAGATGGATTGGCTCCTAATGGCATGCCAAGATATTTGCTTGGGAGGGAGTCTGATCTGCAAAAAATAGATGTAGCCAAGCGCAAACACAAGTGATCATCGATATTGATACCAATAATGGAGCTTTTATGGAAGTTTATATGAAGGCCCGAAGACAGAGCAAACCATCTTAAAATTCTTTTGACTTGAACTAACTGATCAATATCTGCCGAGATGAATATTAATGTGTCATCTGCATATTGAAGATGGCTGACAAAAATTCCTGATGCAAATTGCAGCCCTTTGATAATATTCCCACTAGATGCCCTTTGAAAGAGAATAGAGAGGCCCTCAGCAGCTATGTCAAACAGAAAAGGGGAATCAGATCTCCTTGACGCAGCCCTCGCCGAACCGAGAATTCTTTTGAAGGAGATCCATTGATGAGGACCGAGAGTTTTGATGAAGAAAGACATTCATAAATCATGGTTCTCCATTTTCTGCCAAACCCCATATAACCCATGATATCATCTAGGTAATCCCAGGAGACTGAGTCGAAAGCTTTATGAAAATCAATCTTGAAAATCAAACCTGCCGCTTTTCGCTTTTTTAGATCACTCACCAGCTCATTTGCAATCATAAAGCCATCTATAATGTTACGGTCTGCTATAAATGCTGATTGGTTAATGCTAATGATATCTTGCATAACAGCTTTCAGTCTAGATGCAAGGATTTTAGCAATGATCTTATAAATACCATGAATCATGTTGATGGGCCGAAAATCTTTAAACTCAATGGGTTCGACTGTCTTGGAGAGGAGAGTTACGTAGGTTGTATTGATTCCTTTGGGAAGCCTTCCTGTTCTGAAGAAGCTTAAGACTATATCAAGAATGTCTTGAGCAATAAAATCCCATGCTAATCTGTAGAATTTGAAGTTGAAACCATCTGGTCCAGGACATTTTGACCCATCACAACCCCATACACCGCGCTTCACTTCTTCCATTGTGATTTCTTGCTCCAACCATTCAGAGGATTCTTTAGAGAGACATTTGAAACCCAAAGGATTTAACTGCGGCTTTTTACCAGAGGGGGAGTCATACAACTCAGAGAAATAATCCACAGCAGCTTGCTTAATTCCCTGCTGAGAGTCAAAAGTGTTGTCATTATGGTGGATTTTAAGTATTGATGATTTAGCCTTCCTGAAATTGGCAATCATGTGAAAAAACTTGTTATTTCTGTCACCCAATTTGCACCACATCTGTCTTGATTTCTGCCTCCAAATAGATTCAATATGATTGTTGCGAACCCAACGATCTTTCAACAAAAAGTCTAAATGCTCCTGCTCTTGTTCAGTTAAACCTTCTTCTTCACATTTTTCCTCTAGTATGTTGATAGCTGAAAGGGTTTGTTGAAGGCCAACTTCTTGATTTCCAAATACAAGCTTATTCCATTGCCTCAATTTGACTGCAATATGATTAAGCTTTTTGAGAAATTTAAAGCGGCCAGGGTGAAGGGAGCATGCATCATTCTAGAAGCTTTCAATAATGTGCTTGAAATTTGGGTATTGAGTCCAACAATCCAAGAAACGAAAAGGACGTCATCCATGGTCTTGCAAGAAGCTACATAGAATTAGAGGGCAATGATCTGAGAACTCTCTTGGAAGTCGTCGAAGAGATAAACTAGGGAAGTGAAGATGGTAGGTTGAGCTTGCGAACATTCGATCTAGTTTTTTCTTGGACCTTCCTCTGAACCAGGTAAAATAACCTTCTGCTAAAGGGTATTCAGTGAGCTCACAAGACTGCAGGAATCTGCTAAAAGAATTTGAGCCTGCAGGATGACAAATTCCACTGTTTCTGTCTTTCTGAGAGAGCGTTTCATTAAAATCTCCTGCTATTATCCATGGAACTTCAAAAGCATGCTTCAGAAGAATGAGATCCTCCTAAAGTTTTTGTCTGTCCTGATAGTTACAAGGAGCATAGATGCCAATAACAAAGCAATGAAAATCACTGTGAACATGTTTACCATATAAACCGATCCAACCATGACCATATTCAATATTAGAGACTTCAAAGTTAGTGCTTTTCCACATAGCAAGCAGACCTCCTTTTGATCCTTGAGCATCATTACTAAACCAACTCACATGATTTTCATTCCAAATACGAGATACAAAACCAATGGAACAATTAGCTAGCTTAGTTTCTAGCATGAAACATATATCAATCTTATATTCTGCTATTAATTTTGTGATTCTTCTTCGTTTCCTCATCATGCCCAAGCCACAGGAATTCCAAGAAAGAATATTCATGACAGAATTAAAAGGCCTATCTGCAGGGATGAAAACTTACTATTCATTGTTGTTTCTACCAATCTTCCTTCTCCTTTTCTAGCTGTCTTATGATAAGACCAGAAAATTGTTCCAAGAGAGCTGAATTACCAAGACCCAAAGCTTCTCCCAAATGGATCATTTTGTTGACTTCATTGTGGGACGACTCCGCTGCATATTCTTTCAGGTTACAGGTATTATTCACCCTGATGTAAGAGTCTATAGAAGATATGCTTGCTGAAGAGTGCTGAAGAGTGCAAGGAGAGGAGACTCCCAGTAGAGGATATTTTCTTTAGTCTTGGTTGTTTGGTTGTTGGGGTCTGTTGTTGGTTAGAAGTAAGAGGCAAGCTTTGGATTTTGAAGTGGGATTCTAAAGAATCATCACTATTAACAGGGGTATAAGGTTGTGGCGAGAAGGAGGCTCTTTTGAAAGCCATGCTTGGATGTTCTATTGGGCTTGCTGAATTCACATCGTATAAGAAAAGGCCCCGCTCTGGTTGGAGTTGAATTTGGGAGAGCTTGTTGGTAGAGAGACAATGGTGGGGAGTTCTAGGAGCCACTATTTCTGGAAAGAGATCTTCAACAACGATATGTAGCCGTTCTGTGTTATCAATGGCATTTATTGTGGCTGTAAAGCTATGATCGTAGACCTCATATGTCCCATGTCGATTGTGCTTCCTTACCTCCATTGTGTGTCCCTTGTCATCAGATCCACAATTCTTATCAGCGATACCTAGCCTGCAAATGTTGTCATCTCCTGCCAAGTCAAAAGCCAGATCAGTGTACACTTCATCATCTGAGTCACTGTCAGCACTATCTCCCTGAAGTAATGTGGTTTGAAATTCTGCCATCGAGTATGAAATTCCTTTTGCCTCTGGATATCTTAAAAGGTCAATCTCATCCAGCTGTATGTGTACTAACTTGGAGTTTAGCATGAGAGCTATAGAGTCGTGGATCTCCGGCAAGTGAGTACCTATAAGGATTTTCACACTGTGAAGTTCAGAGATTTTTAGGCTGGTTTTGTCAAAACCTATCACCCGTCCATGGTTCATGAGAAGGTTTGAGATACATCTCAAACTCCAGCAAGAGATAGGCAAATGAGAGATAGAGATCCATGCTAGACGACTCTCTGTCACATCTTCTTCCGTCCACGGGTGAACTTCATCAAAGCAGAGCCTCCAGCATTCCATACCTTTCTGCATGGCTTGTTGCATAGATTTCTCATCATCAAAGCTTATGATTGCCTGTGATCCCCCTAGGAAACGGAAAGCAGAGAAGCAAATGCCTAGCTGAATTAATCCATGTCTGATTTGTGCATAATCTACTCCCTGAGATATCTTGCCTATAAGACTATTTCTTAACCATAGAATTTCCTCATCTGTAGTGTTGAAAGAAATGAAGTTACGAGGACGTGGTGTGGCATTATCAGACGCTTGATGCACTTGACTCCCTGATCTTACTGCCTCAAGATAGCTTCGGTTGTCTCTTACACGGATGGGGGCCTTGGCTTTGTTGTTGAGCTTGGGTATTTGTTTCCATGTTCCCATTATTTTCTGTTTCGTCACTTCATCTTTTCTTCTGTGCTTAGCCACATTAACTCTCAGCTTATAGGAATCAAACCATATGTCATTTAAGCATTCTAGCAGAGTTTTGTCTGACAGATTCGAGAGGATGGTGATGAAGCCAAAATGCTTTCCTGCTTGATTTGTTTTTCAAGAAACAAACAGCTTAATAACTTTCCCCTGTTTTCTGAAACAGCCTTTAAGCTTATGGTAATCGACCCAACTTGGGAAGTTTTCAAAGTAACATTGTAGTTGATAATCACGATAGTTTGTTGAAGTCTGAGTGTTTAAGGTGATGGATGGTAGCTGAGGCTGGGGGTAATATGGCTTGTAGGGGTGTTCACGGTCCGGTTCGGTTCAGTTTTAACATAAAAATTCAACAGAACCGGAAAATACCATTTCTTGTTAATATAACCCGAACCGAACCGAAAACCGGTTCAAACCGAACCGGTTTTGTTCGGGTCGGGTCGTTTTTTAGCCTTAGAAACCAGAAAAACCGAAACTAATTAAATAAAAGAAAACTTGGCTGAATCACAATCACTGCCCCTCCTTGCTTGTTCTCTTTAAAAAAGCCTAGCCCAGATGGTTCATTTCCGGCTACACGCTGGCGTTTTATTCTTCATCGTTGTTGTTCTTTTCCCTTTACTTTGCTCCGACATTCGTTCAATACCGTCAAGGGAGGGGAATAGCGGTGCAGTTGAAGTGCTCAACGAGTATCGATTCGCTGAAGCGTCGGAGTATCGTAACGGGAGAGACTGTCCTATTTTAACAAGCAATGGCCGGTTAGTCTCCTCCTGCGAGCCTTCTTTAGTTCACATAGCCATGACTCTTGATTTTGAGTATCTACGGGGCTCAATCGCTGGAAGGGGGAACAGAGAAGTGGGAGGGTGAGTGGGTTGGTTTTGGGGAAAATAGAAGGGGGAGAGTGAATGGGGTGGAAAGGTTTTGGGGAAAAGGGAAGGGTATTTATTATTTAGGTTTATGATGTTTTTTTTAATATATTTTTTTAGATTTAATTAAACCGGTTCGGTTTGGTCCGGTTTAATCGGTTTAAGTTTTTTAAAACCGGAATCGAACCGGACCGGGTGATTTTTTTAAAATTTTTAATCGGTTTATTCAGTTTTTTCTATCGGTTCGGTTTTTTCGGTTAATTTTTTCTCGATTTTCTCGGTTTAATCGGTTGGTCGGTTTTTTTGAACACCCCTAATGGCTTGTATGGAAGGTCAAGTTCATTTTTGTGTTTGTGAGAAGGAATTAAGTTTGTCTGGAACGGTGGCTGGGTTTTTTGAGAGAGAGCTTTCCCCTCCATGGCTGGGTTGAAAAGTTCTCTTTGTTGTTACTGTTATTGTATAGGTTCTTACCTCTTGAACCGATCCCAAATCACAGCTTCAATCCCCACCCCAACCAATCTCCTCTTTCCCGTAGTCTTCCATCCTCAATTGGGAAAGGATCCAAATCAACAACCGGTCCGGGAGATTGTTTGTGCGATGATTTCTTCTTAATTGAGTTTCGATTATTGTCCTTTTTTCACAGATCTGCGTTTTTTTTCTTCTCCTCCTTTAGATTGGCTTCTTTCGAATCTGTCACTGCTTGTTGCCCGAGAGTTCATCCCTGTAGCACATCTGGTTGTTGGGCATCGCCAGCGCTGATGGCGGCTGGATCTCGGTCCAGATCTGCTACACAAGTTCGAGTCTTTCTTTCTCTTTCAGATTTATCTCATTTTGGTTCTGTAGGGGCTGCCGTGTGGTGGCCACTGCTGGAGGAAGCTTCAGAGCTAAAGGAGATGAAGAGATCGGGGAAGATGGGTGTTGATGTGGCGGTAGACCCCTGCTTCTGGAGAAAGGAAATCGATGGTGATGCTGACCTCCTCTGCTGTCTGTGTTCTCTGCTCCACCGTTCGGTTTCTCTTCAGTGCTAAAGGAGATGAAGAGATCGGGGAAGATGGGTGTTGATGTGGTGGTAAACCCCTGCTTCTGGAGAAACGAAATCGATGGTGATGCTGACCTCCTCTGCTGTCTGTGTTCTCTGCTCCTGGTCGTAACAGAACTCTGCTAGCTGCTATTCATCCCTACTAGATTACGATAACTTCACAAGACGAGCTTATGTTGGAAGAACAAAGAAACTTCTCACATTGCCCCTGGCATACACAAAAGCTCAATCAATGTCTAGCTTGATCCTTCAGTAAATCAAGATTTTGTCAGCAGCCCTAAGGTGGGGGAGTTATGACAGCAAACAGTGGAGAAGTGGAGTGAATAGTGAAACAAGATTATGCTTGGTGTATCATAGAGGAAATCGTCAAAGTTTGAATGTTTGTAAGATTGGTTCATTGCTTATATCAGGTTCTCAATTCTCTGGTAAAACTAGAATTTTCATGGAAACTAAATTGCACATACATTTCTCAGTTTTCAAAACTATGACCCTTGCTTAAAAATTGCTTGCAATGCAAGTGTCAAACTTCTGAGGCATTTATCAGACGATATGCTGTTCTCTATATGCTCACAGCAGAGAAGACATGCTGCTATGGCATCCATATCCTGTTTTGGGTTCGAGCTCTCTCCTGGCACTAAGCCTAAGCACACAGATGAAAGGAAAAATATATTAAATAATTATAATTATATGATCTGAAAGCATTTCAATTCATTAACATTAATACCCAAACAAAATTGGGTTCTAAAGAAGAAAGAAAAAGAAGATTTATTACATGCTATAGCTTTGTATCTTAAGGTTTTTGGCCTTCATTAGAGTAGACTTCCCTATTTGGGGTTATCTAAAAATAGACAACGCTTTAAGGTTGGCGATTTTGCAAGAGATTCAAAGCTCAGTGGGCATTGAAAATGACCATACCCATTGCGAAAGATTCCTAGTTAAATGTAGAATCAATAGATGCCATTTGCCCTGAGGTGCTGCCTCAACACTTTCAAACCGCCTGCCTTTCGTTATCAAACAAGTACTGGCAATCATCCATCCGCACCATAAATGGCATAAACCGTCCACTCACACAAACCACCAGTCTCTTATCCATCAATTACAATCCAAAATATCAAGGAACCGCCACTTTAGCTCTCCACAACCTTTCAAGGGCAGGAGCCAGCTGACAGAGACAGTAAATGAGTAAACTGATTGTTTTGCTTCAATATTTGTAGAGGGAGACAACACTTCTCGGAACTTCGCACTGGTGACATAATCAATATTTTGACAATCCATGATCAAGGCAACTATCATAGAGAAGATGATAGGGAGAAACCGCTTAGCAAGTCTATGTTTCGCGGGAAAATCACAACCAAAGCTTGTAATGAACTGTCATGGGAAACTTAAAGGGGGGGTTTAAATTCAATTTCAGGTTCAGCTTTCGTATGCAATGTGCAATCAAAAATTATCTAGAAATGTTAAGGAACCTACTGGAACACTTGGTTAGAAAAAAAATATAAAAGCACCCATTTTAAGTCAACTCATTGTCTCTCTACACATACCCAACCCTGAAACAACCATCCTTCTACAAAAAGGAATAAGATAACAAAAACAGAATCAAGGCAAAGGAATAAAAGATGCCGCATTGTTTGCTGGAAATGGTACATTTGCGGCTATTTGGTCACCACTCCACTGCTTCCTCTTATGGAAACTCTAGCATAATCAGCAAACCAATTGAATCAAGGAAGCTCCACCTGCCCGTTATTTATGCTTTCTGCCACCCACCCCACCCACCATGATCGTGAATTTATGCTCTTAGATTTGAAAAATGCCCTCAATAAGTGAACCAGCCACAAAGCACTGGCTGGAAGGATTCGGCATCTCAAGACCAGCTTCAATCATAGGAAATAATCTGGTGTTCTCCGGGTCACATCTGGCTCGCCCCTCCTTGGAGCAGGCTCAAACTGCAAACATATTTTGAAGATATTATTTTGAGCCTAACTTATGTGACATTACCCATGGAGTGCTCTAGCATCAGACACCAACCTGAATGAATGTGTGACCCTTGCAGTCATCAACTTCCAAAATAGAAGCCATGTTGCCACAGCGGTAGCAATAGTTGGGTGCACTAAAGATAGTGACCACCTTTTGTTCCTGTCATGAGTAAAAAAGCACAATCAATCAGATGAAATTTGCAAACCAGAGCAAGAAATTCACCAAAAGAATTTCTGGAGGTATATATGTTGATTGTGGAGGTATACATGTTGCCTCATGTATTGCGCATGCAAATAAAAGAGTTGATATTTGCTGTGACAAGATTAGGTGCTAACATTCCAAAAGTATGTGATTCATGAATTTGAGCGGTGAATGATGTGTTAGAATTGTGTGAATTTTTTTTACTCTTTTAATTGACACTAGTAGAAAGAGGGGGGCATGAACAGTGGTGATTTGACTGTGATTAATTGTAAATTCTTTTGCGAAAGATATTTTAAAATTAATATGAATGAGATACTGGAGAAAACCATTATAGATGCTGGGCTACTGATAATGAAGTTACAGGTGGTGGCAGCGACAATGATAACTGTGGTTTTGTAGTGTTTTTAGGGCAGTTTTCTTTTTGGATCTCAGAGGACCAAAAGACAAAGAAAGTGTAAGGTCAAAATCTTCTTCATCTTCACCTTCCAAATCTTGCTGGCTAATGCTGTTGTTGCTGCTGTTGCTGCTATGCTTTCTCTTCGTGGTGATCTCTTGCTCATTGGTTTCTAAATCTTCTCGGCTCTTCATGGTGTGAGTAAAAGAGGGAGAGAGGATTAGGGTTTTAGTGAAAAGGCAATGTTAGTATTTTGGCTATGAAAACAGAGAGAAAAACGAGAGAGATGGATTTTTAAAGGACATTAAAAATTGGAGATATAGATATGGAAGCAGAATATATAACATAAAAAAGAGACTACTGGTTATCTTTCTGTGTGTTTGTTATGGTGTTCTTCCCCTACCGGCCGGTCACCTTTTTTACTGGGTCTTTTTCACTCTGTCTCAGCAAGTCTTTAATTTAATGTTTTTATGTGATAAATATTTTGAAAAACCAACGGATTAAATATAAGTTTCATGGCTAAAGCAACCATGGATCCGATAGAGAGAGCAAGAGAAATCTCGAAGGCATGTGAGCAAGAGAAATCTCGTAAATTTAATTTTAAATTTACGAGACAGACTAAACATTATATTTGTCAACAATATGCTTATTTCACATCTTTTATCTGAATTACAAGACATCAATTTTAACCCCATCAATTCAACAATTCCCTTCAAGCATATGTGAGACATATCATTTGTAACGTGCTTTATAAAACATCACATTTGAATTCACATCTAATTTGATTCCATTCACTTCACAAACCTAGAATTTTACATTTAAATCGTCTCTTTCTGCATCATCTTTGTTGAATTTTGATGGTTAATTTCAATCCACAAAAAAACTAAATAATCAAAACTTTTAATTTTAACATCATATTTATCATGGTCGAAAAATTATTTTCTCTATTCATAATCTCTTAGACTCCTCACATATACCAAATGATAGGTTAATTTTACAATTTATTTTCACATGTATCACATTCCCTTTGACACGTGATCATTTTGTTTTGCTACCTTTTATATTTATGGTTATTCCAACACACAACAAGCAAATAAACTTTCAAAATAGTTGAATTCTAATATTAATTGACGCAAATAAAACTATAAACAAGAAGACAATTTGTTAGAAAGATAAAATTGAAGTCGGATATAGTTATTTATATAAAACCTTAATTTATAATTTTATTTTTTAGAATAAAAGTATGACATATTCTAAAATACAAGGTAAACAACCTTATTTATACTAGTCTTAGGTTGAAAAAAATCTCAATTAATAATTATTGAGTTGTTTTAGGGATACCTAAACTAAAAAAAAGAAAAAAAAATAGCAATCTTAATGTTTGATTTTCTAAAATAAATAGAAAAAAAAATAATCATGGAGTACAAAATATTCCTTAACTAAATAGGAAATAATAATAACAATTAAAAAATAATAATATTTTTTCCCTAAAATTCCTCCAAGCTTTATAAACCATAAAATTGGTCTCGACATATCTTATAGCTTTGTAACTGGGTTCTTCAGAACTATTTCATTAATTTTTAGAGCATCAAAAGCCGAAATGAAGTAGGGTTAAGTTATTAATTTTATTTTTAAAAAAATATGAATGTGAATTTTTTTCAAATTCTAAAAAATGGTAAGCAGGTGTGATATCATTGGCTAAAATTATGGATGCTAAATTAAAGTCCTAGATAAACAATACAAAAAAAACAAAAAACAAAAAAAACAAACAATGAACAAAATAATAGAGATTTTGTTGCCAAAAAAAACAAACAATGAACAAAATAATAGAGATTTTGTTGCCAATATCTCTATTTTTAGGATGACAACACTTACTTAGTTATAATACATTAGATTTAAAGTTGGATTTAATTCTATTAAACAACATAATACCAGCCTGCATCAGAAACGAGTAGTCGTATTGAAAACAGGCAAGCTTTTGCAAATATGAAAAGTTGAGAATAATTAGGAGGCTTGACCTAATAGGTTAGCCAACCCTTTCTATATATATGAGTAGGGCAATTTACAATAGTAAAGGTGAAGATTACCACATAAGAATATGACTACAATATTTCCTATATAATTACATTCTATAATACGCCCCCTCAAGCTAAGGGTGGAGGATCAACCCGAAGCTTGAATTTAAAAGCAGTAAATGAAGCAGCAGGAAGTGGCTTAGTGAAGACATCGGCAAGTTGATCCTGAGAGGAAATAAAACGAATCTGAATCTCCTTCTTCGCAACTCTATCTCGGACAAAATGATAATCAATCTCAATATGTTTTGTGCGAGCATGAAATATAGGGTTTGCGGACAAATACGTGGCACCAAGGTTGTCACACCAGATAATAGGAGCAGAAGGAGTCGGAATCTGAAGATCCGTTAACAAGTACTGAAGCCAGATGACACGACCAAAAGCTTGATGTCTTCTCCCAAGTGCAGGAGTATCGAAGTAATAAATAACCCGGCAAGACCGGGGCGAACCACAGAGAGGTTAATTGTATAAATTATAAATAACAAGACAACAAAACAACAACAACAATAACAATAAACACAATAACACTCAGTACGTGGCGTTGTTACACCTGAGAATGATCCAAAAGATCGGGTCATAGGTTTCCAGCCTATATACTAAGTTTATGAAAAGATCAAGAGGATATATTACAGAATGTAAATAATAATAATAATAATAATAACAATAATAACAATAATAAAAGCAGAAGATGAAGAAATTAATGAGAACTTTGAGATGAAAGATTAACGTAAGGATTAAACAATGATAAAAACAAATGTCAAGGTTAGAGGATCCACTAATGGTACTTCAAACAAGTATAATATAAACTCTTATTACTCAATTGGAAACCACACATAAAGGAGGTTCCAATCAGATTATAAAATTGTTAACATGATTACATTAGTTATCTTATTTGAATAAAGCTAATACTTGTAAATGTTGGCAGGCATTCATGATTATAACTTATGTTAACAACAAATCAAGTCCCTTTCATAGCTCAGGTGTCGGTTATACCATACAGTATGGGCTATGAAAGTACCAAGTATTTGTTGTACCAAGTGTTTATACAACATAAATCTAGATTTAACCATTTAACAAGCAAAGTATTAAAAAGTGAACAAGATAACAAATATAAAACATGTTAGTATCCAACGTTAAGGTCCATATTAAGTTTATATTATACTTATTCTTACACCATTAGTGTACCCTTTTCACCTTGACATAATTAACTTAACTAAACATAATGAAAGAAAGAAACATAAATAAACAAGATAAGAACATAAATGAGAAAGAAGTTAACTAAGTAAAAGAAAGGAAATGAAGTGCATAAACTTGATATTAATGAAAAGCAAGACATAAGCAATACAAAGAGAGAAAGCAAGAGCATGATCTTGATATGGAAACCAAGATGCCTCAATACATGGTAAGTGCCTCCTTTTATAGGCCAAAATTTGAAACTATTGATTTGTTGACTAAATTGATAGTGGGTGGCCACATCTTGACTAGATAACAATCCTTATCTTCTTGTCTGATCAAGACGTCATTGCTAACATCATAATTTGCCCAGAATCCTCAATAATGTTCTAGGAAATTGTCTCAGCTTTCCAACAAAAAAAAGATGAGGTCATTTGGACTTCTAGAACTCAAGATATGGGCTGAACACTAAATAGTGTTTGGGCTGCAGGACAGCTTCGGACTTCTTCGTTGTTCCTTCAATTTGGACTTCAAAATGACCTTTTCAAATCTTGGGCTCCTCATGAAAGTTGTATGCTTTTGTCTTACCTTTCCATCCATATAAAGTGGACCTAAATCCGAAATCTAGAACTCCAGATATGATCCAATTACCGAGCAATGTTCCGGTTTGGACTGCACCGACATCTCTTTTCTAAGTTTGGCCATCTCTTTGTCCTTTAACTTTCAAAATGAGATAGTGATAGTCCTGCATTTAAAATGATAGTCCTGCATTTAAAATGAGCATTTACCATAAATTAAGGTATCTTATAATATCAAACTTGTTATTATAAAACATGCTTTAGTTAAGGAGTCATTAATACTTCAAGTGCAAAATGATGATATAAAACCTTGATAAACATGCACTTTTAAGTACTAATCACACCCCCCAACCAGCTTATTACTAGTCCCTAGTAATCTAAAGCGTTAAAATAGAGAAACAATTTGCAAGTTCCACAAAGCAAGACATTCATCATTCAACTTCCATTAATCTATCCAGATAAACAAACTCTCATTAAATTTATATTCCTGCTTCATACTTCGTAAACAAGATATTAATAAACCTTCTTTTTGTGTGCTCAATGAAAACATAGATGATGGGGCTTTTGTTGGAAGAAAACAATATTATGTTCAAATGTTTAAGGTGAACTTCCTTGGGTTGGGATTTTTTTTCTTCTTTTGTTTTTTTCTCTTTTTTTTTCTCTTTTTATTTTCTTTTTATTTATATACACATACAACTTAAAACACAATGTATCTTTAACCCATGTAACGAGTTTTAGGCTAATGACTCCCAGACCAGTTGGTCTTAGGGCATTAGGTGTTGAGAACACCCTACGAGCTTAACAACTCGGGTTTGCAGATACTGATACGTAGATAGTGCAATGTTTGATTCCCTTAAGCTTTTCTCCTTAACCCATGTAACAAGCTTTGGGCCAATAGCTCCCAAGTCAATTGACTTTAGGGTATTAGGTGTTAAAACACCCCTTCGGGCTTAATTGCTTAGGTTAGGGAGGCTACGAAACCAAACTTATCCACGTTTTATTATCATCAATACTATCTTTTTTTTTCTTTTTTTTTTCTTTTTTTTCTTTGCAAATTATATACTATCCTTTTCCCTTAGTTGTTACCTTCAACAAAAGAACATAATTAATGTAATAATCCAATGTGCAACCCACAATCATATGTTAAAGTGTGTGTGTGAAAATGAAGGTTTAATAATACTTGTTAAATGAGTATAGGAGCAGAATCAAGTGATAACAATGCGAGAGTTTGTAAACCTGAATATTTCAAGAAGTATTCTAATAGGCCTTGTTATGAATATTGCAAATAACCATTAAAATTTTTTTACTACGATGCGTCTCAAGAATAATTCCTCTTTACTCTGCCATCCTAGTAATAACAGTTTTGCCAAATGGTTTTTAAAAACAACAACAGTTAGTTGGTTAGTTTATTTTTTTTTAAACTACTTACCCTCTCCCCCCAACCAAAACGAGACATTGTCCCTCAATGTCCTAAAGGTAGAAAGATAGAGTATAGAATACATCACCTGAAACAGTGAACAATGACAAACCTGAAACACACTTAAACAAACATAAAAAGTAACAAAACAAAATAATATGCTATTAATAAAACCAAAAGACACAAGGTTTCACAAATGAAGGCTCAAATCTAATCTAAGCTTTTTACGACTTTCCTTAGTTGACCAATCTAGACGACTCATGCAGGGATCAATGACAGGGATGAAAGATTGTAGTTGGTTAATCAATTGTTCAGCAGTAGCAGCAGAGATTATGATTCGTCGTGCCGAAAGATGTTAGAAAATTCCTGTTCCACAGCTTGATCAAAGGAAAGACAGCAACTTATCATAAAAACCATTAACATTTAACAAACCTATAGGTTTATGGTGAATGTGCAGTTGGGCCCAAGATGAAATATGAAAGATCTCTTTCAATGTGCCCAGACCACCTGGTAAGGCAATGAAGGCATCAGCATGGTTAAACATGGTATTCAGTCGGTCAGACATTGTTGGGACCTGTAGTTCCTCTCCAATTGTTTTTCCAATGATGTCCCCATGTGCTAAAGCTTTGGGGACAACCCCCAAAACTTGACTGCCTCCCAAAAATGCAGCCATTGACACACCTCCCATTAACCCAAGGCTACCTCCCCCATACACTAAATGAATCTTTCTCTCAGCTAGTACCCGACCAAGATGATTTGCTGATTCTAAAAACTCTTTTTCTTCCCAGGACTGGATCCACCGAAAACACAATATTTTTTTATGTGATGACTTGAGGAACCTGCCATTTCTACACACTTCTATATTTGATGAATGTATGGGATGAGTAGAAATGAAGGGAAGGAAGAGAAGAATTTATAGAAGAAAATTGAAAATGCAATCATACCACCTATATGTAAGCCAGTTGTAGTCTCACAAACTCTCTCTCTCTCTCTCTCTCTTTATTAATTATTTATTTTGAAAAAGCATGTGTATGTACAGGTAGTTGTGATTGTGGCTCACATCTTCCCTTGGTTTTACGTCTAAGAACGGCTTAAACGCCCTCTATGGGTTGGGGATAGGCTTCCCATCCAGTTTTCTTAAAAACTGGCAAACAAGGTCTTTTTTAGTCAGATTCCCAAGACTAAGTCGATCATGTTCTTTATGGAATTGTGGCCATAAATCATGAATTACACGATGCACATCTCCACTAGGATGCGTCTCAAGGGTCAACAAAAGATTATCTAAAGACCCCTTACTCAGGCCATCCTTAATGAATTGTATTTTATCTTCACGGTTTATAGATACCATTCCTAAAGAACGACATGTCGCATTACAAGTCCATCTGGCATATCTGTGACAGACTTTCAGTCGTTTTGCACGACGTTTCTTTGCAAAAGTGCTTTTACCTGTTCCAGGCATGTGTGAAATGAAAGAATTGGAGGACTCACCTGATAATCGGACCTTTGCTTCAATCAGCCAACGAATATCTTCAGGAATTCCATGGTTCATTAACAACCTCAATCTTTCACACCTAGCACGGTAAATTTTTGTAATCGCATTTTGAGGCAGAGCGGGAAAATACTTTTTCAATTTCTCAAGAGTGGTGTCCATTTTCAAATGAGAATTGGATGGGAGATTCAAAGAAAGAAGAAAGAGCAGAGAATTGCACAATTATATACACAGATATCAGTTATCATGGGAAACTGAAAGAACCGACTTAAGAGTCACGGAGTACCGTTATCCGCCATTTGACCGGGGTGAGAGAAACTAGCAAAACAAAAGATACACCAAAACAAACAAAAAAAAAGTGAGAAAAACAAAATAATCAACCTTTATCAATAAGATTATTCAAACCAATGGATTCATTTTCACTAGGAAACTCATCAAAGTAAGCTTTTAAACAATGTTCATTTACCTTCAAAACATTGTCATTCTTTGGATTCTCAATATCAAGGGCCCCATAAGGATACACATGTTTCAAAATAAATGGACCGCTCCATCTTGATCTTAGTTTTTCAGGAAATAAATGGAGTTGAGAATTATAAAGCAAAACTTTTTTACCAGTATCAACTTTTTGACAATTTTCACAAGTTTTGCAGAATGCATGTGTGTCCTTGAACATGGTGGGCCAATAAAATCCATTTTGTAAGATTTTTGCAGTCGTCTCTCTTGATGAGAATTGACTCCCACATGCTTCAGAATGACAAAGTTTAATGACATTACTTACCTCATTGTCGGGAATTGCATTTTTGAAAATATTTGATCAGGACAATTTTTGAATAAGTAAGGGTCATCTAAGTAAAAGTTCTTCACTTCGTTCAAAAACTTTCCTTTGTCTTCGGTACTCCAGTGAACTGGCAAATCTCCTGTTGCAAGAAAATTGATATTTTTAGCAAAACCAAGGCATTGAACTGAGAAGAAAGTAAGGATTCTTCAGGAAAAGTAATCATCGATTGGTGTGATGTCAGATATCAAATCTGTTGTCACTCTTGACAAAAGATCCGGCATCAATATTTTCGGTGCCTTTTTCATCCGTGATTTCTTCCTGAGAATAAATCATTTCTAAATCTTCATATTCATCCAACTCAATTTTACTCAAAGTAGATTCAAGTTGATCAATGAACTACAATTCTTCAATATGATCTACTTCTTGTAAATCATTATCATCCTCCAGGCTGCTTGCAAACGTTGAAAATATTCATCTCTAATGTCATGTTTCCAAAAGATAACTTCATGAGTCCATTCCTACAATTAATCAATGCATTAGAAGTTGCAAGAAACGGACGTCCTAAAAATAATAGGAAATGAATTACATGCTTCAACAGGTTGCGTGTCCAAGACAAATAAATCCACAAGGATAAATGAATTTAATCGACTTGTACTTAACACATCTTCAATTATTCCTCTAGGCACTTTTACAGATCTATCGGCGAGTAAAAGAATTACAGAAGTTGGTTTTAACTCACCTAGATTGAGACTTTGAAAAACTGAATATGGAAGTAAATTCACACTAGCTCCAAGATAAATTAAGGCTCTTTCAATTTTATGTTCTCCAATAAAGCAAGAAATTGTACATGACGTCGGGCGACGGCTCCATATCACTTTTGTTTATTTAATAAAAAGATTTTGTTTTGATTGGTTGAAATGAAAATTTTATTGGAGTCGCCATCTAGTAATTTGAGGGAACTAGAAATCCCAAATTAGACACTGGTTCCAAAGATTCAGGTACTGGGTTAGTTATGATTAAGGGAAGGTAGACACCACCCTTAAAACATCCTTTCAAAAGAAAGGTTACCCTTACTCATGTGTTTTTATATTTGATTCAAATGCTATTATATTTTGAGCTTATTTGCAATTTTTATTTTTTTATAAAATAGTTAACGTTGGTCCCTAAAAATAGGAGACACGTTAAAAATGACATCAGTCCCTAAAAATAGGAGACTCGTCTAAAATATTGACACTTAACCCTAAAAAGGAGATTTACCGTCTTAGTTACCAAGAGAAAATAATGGACATAACCCTTATTTGGTATAAAATCCTTGACATCGGTCCTTTTCTGTAAAAGAGAACGTGTCGACCAAAAACAAAAAAATATTCGTAGGAGACGCATTAAAATGACATCGGTTCCTAGAAATAGGAAACTTGTCTAAAATATTGACGTTTAACCCTAAAAAGGAGAATTACGTCGGAGTTACCAAAAAAATATGGACATAATCCATATTTGATATTTAAACTTTTGACATCGGTCCTTTTATGAAAAAGAGACATGTCGACGAACAGTATTTGTTTATAAAAATATAAGTTATTTTTATATCGTTGAGAAATGGGTAATAACCATATTTGAGATTTTGGCTTTGGACCCACGAACGATAACATGATAGGATGGGTGTTAGACCCGCGTTATTTTTCCTTTTATATTTATTTTGTTTTATTTTTAATTTTATTTTGTTAAAGTGTGATATTGTACAATAAACATGCTACATTCAAGCAGCACAACGATTGAGACATGCTAGAAAATTTTAGGACTCGGAAAAGCAGCAGTTATTTGTTCTCCCCATATTACAAAATTACGGTACAGTTTTGTGTGCAAAGTAACATGACATCAATGCCTACTGCAAGAACTCCCTTGGTTTTGTTTTATTATTTTTTTATTTTTTATTATTATAACACACCACACAACACACACACACAAAATATATATATAATTCACGTCCTGCATGAACAGTAGGACGTGAATTATATTTCACGTCTACTGTTCATGCAATAGGAAAGGAAGAAGAAGAAGAAGAAAGAAAAAGAAAGAAGGGAGGCTCACCTGGATGAAGGGGTCGTGGCTGCTATGATGAGGTGGTTCGGCTGGTGGTTGAAACGGTGGAGTTGGAGGAGGAGACGTTGACAGCAGAGGAAGAAAGAAGAAGAAGAAAATCTGCAGCGGGGAGAAGGAGGAGAGGAGAGAGAGGAGAGAGAAAGTCACAGTGGCTGCTCCGCCAGTGGAGAGGATCTGAGTTGATGGAAATTATGGTGGTAAAGCCGGTGATGGTGGTGGTGGTGCTGAAGAAGAGGCGGAGAGAGAAGGAAAAAGTTGCAGAAATCGGCAGAAAAACAGGTTTTTTGGCTGACTTTGGACCCGATTTTCTCTTTTTTTTAGGCCATGAAATCCACCTCTATTTATAGGCGGTGGAAGAGGGAAATCTTTTCTACATTGAGAAAAACTTTAAGCCCTTGATTCAGTTGGGAAGGATCCCAACCATTGGCTCAAAGTAGGTATCATGAGTTGAAAATCTGCAGACAAAAGCTGATTGAGTAGGCCTCTTTAGGCTGTCACCAGTGCTAATATATTGTCATTTAGCCCAACCTGATCACATGGGGTTGTAGCAAAAAAGCATAGGATCCGATTCATATAAGATTTGTTAAATTCGGTGGACATTAGGTACATTGAATGCAGCTGCAAAGTAGTCAACCAGACCAGCTTTTTCAGAGAAAAAAAAAAAATCTGCAGACAAAAGCTGATTGAGTAGGCCTCTTTAGGCTGTCACCAGTGCTAATATATTGTCATTTAGCCCAACTTGATCACATGGGGTTGTATAAAAACTGCAGAGGATCATTTTGGTCTAAGATTTGTCAAATTTGGTGGATGTTAGGTACATTAAATGCAGCTGCAAAGTAGTCAACCACACCAGCTTTTTCAGAAAAAAATAAAGAAGATAATGAACAATGATTTTTGGTCAAAGTTCATTTCAGTCCTCTCTCTTTCAATTGAGCCCTAATTGACCCTAAACCTTTTTATTTAATGCAATTAACCCCCTCATTAACTTGGTAAAAATTAAATGTGGTCCTTTAAAATTTGGATTTTTCTCAATTAAGCCCAAATTAAACGTCCAAACTTAATTTTTTTATCAATTAAGCCCCAAATAAAATTAATTTGACCCATTTAAAGTATAATTAAGTCCTTGCACTTAATTAAATCCCTTCAATTGGACCCAAATTAATTCTTAAACATAATTAAAATTTAATTTGGCCCATGATTAAATCCAATTGGCCCATTAAAAAATTAATTATGTCATTGAACTTAATTTTTATGCAAATTCATCCAATAATCATTTAAATTTGACCTTGAATTTGCATTTTTTCTTCATTTTTTTGGGCACAATAATGTACAATTAGGCCTTGAACTTCCTCCAAATTGCAGCTTGATTCCCCGATTTCCTTTCTCCACATTGTCAGCCTTTATTTTATTTTTTTAATTTTTATTTTTGAAAAAGAAATTGATTTTTTTATTTTTTATAAATAATAATAGAAATAAAATAACATTCAAGAAAATCTTGGTGAGTCCAAAAATTGGGTTACAACAGTTGCCCCCTCTTTACAATGCTTACGGTGCAAAGGCATTGGAAAATTCATTTTCTTTTGACTTTGCATAGTAAGTTTTGTAAAGAAAAAAAAATGATGGCGGTGTTGAAAAATACACAGATTTTTCAGTTGGTCTAATTGTTCCAGGCGACCTGCCCGCTGGTGAAAATGGAAGCAAAGAATTTTGTGAGTGGTCTAATTGTTCCAGGCGACCTGCCCGCTGATGAAATGATAAAATGTGAGGAGACTCGCAAGTGGTCTAATTGTTCCAGGCGACCTGCCCGATTGATAAAATGATAAAACGCGAGGAGACTCGCAAGTGGTCTAATTGTTCCAGGCGACCTGCCCGATTGATAAAATGCGATGAAAATCGCAAGTGGTCCAATTGTTCCAGGCGACCTGCCCGATGATAAAATGCGAAGAAAATCGCAAGTGGTCTAATTGTTCCAGGCGACCTGCCCGATTGATAAAATGCGAGAAAACTTGCAAGTGGTCTAATTGTTCCAGGCGACCTGCCCGATGATAAAATGATAAAACGCGAGGAGACTCGCAAGTGGTCTAATTGTTCCAAGCGACCTGCCCGATTGATAAAATGCGATGAAAATCGCAAGTGGTCCAATTGTTCCAGGCGACCTGCCCGATGATAAAATGCGAAGAAAATCGCAAGTGGTCTAATTGTTCCAGGCGACCTGCCCGATTGATAAAATGCGAGAAAACTCGCAAGTGGTCTAATTGTTCCAGGCGACCTGCCCGATGATAAAATGCGAAGAAACTCGCAAGTGGTCTAATTGTTCCAGGCGACCTGCCCGATTGATAAAATGCAAGGAAACTCACAAGTGGTCTAATTGTTCCAGGCGACCTGCCCGATAAAAAAAATGCGAGGAAACTCGCAAGTGGTCTAATTGTTCCAGGCGACCTGCCCGATTGATAAAATGCGAGGAAACTCGCAAGTGGTCTAATTGTTCTAGGCGACCTGCCCGATTGATAAAATGCGATGAAAATCGCAAGTGGTCTAATTGTTCCAGGTGACCTGCCCGATGATGAGCTTCAGGGTTGATGAAAACGTCTAAAGGAAGTCATACCTGTATGGTTGAGATCTGATTTGTAAATCGATCTCAAAGATGATGTAAGCTTCTCACGAAAGTCTTATATGTACAGCTGGGATCTGATTTGCAAATCAATCTGAAAGACGACGCTCAAGAAAGACTTATATGTACAGTTGAGATCTGATTTGCAAATCAATCTCAAAGACGACGCTCAAGAAAGTCTTATATGTACAGCTAAGATCTGAGCTTCTATTCAAAATGATGGCAGGAGCAAATTCCCTATAAATCACGCGGTATCGGAAAAAAGACATCATCAACTTCTCACATTTTCAATACTCTCAGAGTTCTCAACTTTTGAAGTTTTAACCATGTCTTCCTCTTCTTCCAATGCTAATCCAAACCTTGCTCCTGCGGCAGAGCCTGTTGTTTGGCGTACTACTTTTGAAGTGAATGGTCGTCCAGTTACAATAGAGGATACTGTAATGGACAATGAAGATATTGTTGTAGCCGTGGCTAGAGACATGATCCTTCCTCGTGATGAATTAATACTGTCAGCCAGGACCGATATTGAAGCAGTGAATCAGTCACTTGCTTTCAGTATCAAAGCTACGTCGTCTTTGGTGAACGTTGCGGAGCGTCTTCATGCCAGGAGACTTGAGTTGAATACTCAAATTCCTGAGCTCCATAATCAGATTGAGAATTTAAGGAAAAGGCTCCATGATGAGAGACGTTACAGAAACGACTTGGAGAGGAGAAACGAAGAACTCAATGCACGTGTTGACTTTTGGAGGGACTATGTTAACACACGACACCTCGCAGTTCGAGGAACAGATGGAACGCATAATTAACCAGTTTGAGGAATTTCGAGTAATGATGGATCATCAGCGAGCTGAAAATATCCCTAATCGTCCTCGCAGTGTTTAACGTTTGTACTTGTAAACCATTATGCCCATGAATAAAAATCCATCTTTTTCGTCTTTATTCATGAATTTTGCTTTTATGGAATTGCCATATTTGATATGATTTAAAAGAACTTCAATTCATCTGTGTCTTGTTGGATCCCGTGAGGAGTTTTGTTTCGAGAGATATCTGCAAAACAAATATGCGATGCTTGTGAAGTGAGATGATATGCAATGCATCTTACCTGTTTTTGAAATATAGATCCCCGTTCATCTTGTTTGATCATCTTGACTTTGCAGATCAAGATCATGCTCTTGCTTTCTCTCTTTGTATTGCTTATGTCTTGCTTTCATTAATATCAAGTTTATGCACTTCATTTCCTTTCCTTTACTTAGTTAACCTCTTTCTCATTTATGTTCTTATCTTGTTCATTTATGTTTCTTTCTTTCATTATGTTCAGCTAAGTTAATTATGTCAAGGTGAAAAGGGTACACTAATGGTGTAAGAATAAGTATAATATAAACTTAACATGGACCTTAACGTTGGATACTAACATGTTTTATATTTGTTATCTTGTTCACTTTTAATACTTTGCTTGTTAAATGGTTAATCTAGATTTATGTTGTATAACACTTGGTACAACAAATACTTGGTACTTTCATAGCCCATACTGTATGGTATAACCGACACCTGAGCTATGAAAGGAACTTGATTTGTTGTTAACATAAGTTATAATCAATGAATGCCTGCCAAACATTTACAAGTATTAGCTTTATCTCGAATAAGATAACTAATGTAATCATGTTAACAATTTATAATTTGATTGGAACCTCTTTTATGTGTGGTTTCCAATTTGAGTAATAAGAGTTTATATTATACTTGTTGAAGTACCATTAGTGGATCCTCTAAACCTGGCCCGTTGCCGGGAGGTAAATTCTTGTATAAAATTTACGCGACACAAAAGCTTGATGTCTTCTCACCAAGTGCAGGAGTGTCGAAGTAATAAATAACCCGGCAAGACCGGGGCCGAACCACAAAGAGGTTAATTGTATAAATTATAAAATAACAAGACAACAAAAACAACAACAACAATAACAATAACAACAATAACAACTCAGTACGTGGCGTTGTTACACCTGAGAATGATCCAAAAGATCGGTCACAGGTTTCCAGCCTATATACTAAGGTTTATGAAAAGATCAAGAGGATATATTACAGAATGTAAATAATAATAATAATAATAATAACAATAATAACAATAATAAAAAGCAGAAGATGAAGAAATTAATGAGAACTTTGAGATGAAAGATTAACGTAAGGATTAAACAATGAATAAAAACAAATGTCAAGGTTAGAGGATCCACTAATGGTACTTCAAACAAGTAATAATATAAACTCTTATTACTCAATTGGAACACCACACATAAAGGAGGTTCCAATCAGATTATAAATTGTTAACGGATGATTACATTAGTTATCTTATTCGAATAAAAACTAATACTTGTAAATGTTGGCAGGCATTCATGATTTATAACTTATGTTAACAACAAAATCAAGTCCCTTTCATAGCTCAGGTGTCGGTTATACCATACAGTATGGGCTATGAAAGTACCAAGTATTTGTTTGTACCAAGTGTTATACAACATAAATCTAGATTAAACCATTTAACAAGCAAAGTATTAAAAGTGAAACAAGATAAAAAATGATAAAACATTTAGTATCCAACGTTAAGGTCCATATTAAGTTTATATTATACTTATTCTTACACCATTAGTGTACCCTTTTCACCTTGACATAATTAACTTAACTAAACATAATGAAAGAAAGAAACATAAATAAACAAGATAAGAACATAAATGAGAAAGAAAGTTAACTAAGTAAAAGAAAGGAAATGAAGTGCATAAAACTTGAATATTAATGAAAGCAAGACATAAGCAATACAAAGAGAGAAAGCAAGAGCATGATCTTGATCTTCGTAAACAAGATATTAATAAACCTTCTTTTTGTGTGCTCAATGAAAACATAGATGATGGGGCTTTTGTTGGAAGAAAACAAATATTATGTTCAAATGTTTAAGGTGAACTTCCTTGGGTTGAGATTTTTTTTCTTTTTTCTTCTTCTTTTCTCTTTTTATTTTCTTTTTATTTATATACACATACAACTTAAAACACAATGTATCTTTAACCCATGTAACGAGTTTTTAGGCTAATGACTCCCAGACCAGTTGGTCTTAGGGCATTAGGTGTTGAGACACCCCTACGAGCTTAACAACTCGGGTTGCAGATACTGATACGTAGATAGTGCAATGTTTGATTCCCTTAAGCTTTTCTCCTTAACCCATGTAACAAGCTTTGGGCCAATAGCTCCCAAGTCAGTTGACTTTAGGGTATTAGGTGTTTAAAACACCCCTTCGGGCTTAATTGCTTAGGTTAGGGAGGCTACGAAACCAAACTTATCCACGTTTTTATTATCATCAATACTATTTTTTTTTTTTTTTTTTTTTCTTTGCAAAATTATATTACTATCCTTTTTCCCTTAGTTGTTACCTTCAACAAAAGAACATAATTAATGTAATAATCCAATGTGCAACCCACAATCATATGTTAAAGTGTGTGTGTGAAAATGAAGGTTTAATAATACTTGTTAAAGTGAGTATAGGAGCAGAATCAAGTGATAACAATGTGAGAGTTTGTAAACCTGAATATTTCAAGAAGTATTATGATAGACCTTGGTAATGAAACTTACTAAGATGCGTCTCTAGAGTCAATAAAATTGATTCCATACTCTGCCATCCTAATAACAATTTTGTCAAATGGTTTTAATAATAGCAAAAACAGTTAGCAAGTTAATATATATATATATTTTTTTTAAAACTACTACCCTCTCCCCCCAACCAAAACGAGACATTGTCCTCAATGTTCGAAGGTAGAAAGATAGAGTATAGAAGACATCACCTGAAACAGCGAACAATGACAAACCTGAAACACACTTAAACAAACATAAGAAGTAAACAAAAACAAAATAATATGCTATTAATAAAACCAAAAAGACACAAGGTTTCACAGATGAAGGCTCAAATCTAATCTAAGCTTTTTACGGCTTTCCTTAGTTGACCAATCTAGACGACTCATGCAGGGATCAATGACAGGGATGAAAGATTGTAGTTTGGTCAATCAATTGTTCAGCAGTAGCAGCAGAGATTAATGATTCGTCGTGCCGAAGATGTTTAGAAATTCCTGTTCCACAGCTTGATCAAGGAAAGACAGCAACTTATCATAAAATCCATTAACATTTAACAAACCTATAGGTTTATGGTGAATGTGCAGTTGGGCCCAAGATGAAATATGAAAGATCTCTTCCAATGTGCCCAGACCACCTGGTAAGGCAATGAAGGCATCAACATGGTTAAACATGGTATTCAGTCGGTCAGACATTGTTGGGACCTGTAGTTCCTCTCCAATTGTTTTTCCAATTATGTCCCCAGTTGCTAAAGCTTTGGGGACAACCCCCAAAACTTGACTGCCTCCTAAAAATGCAGCCATTGACACACCTCCCATTAACCCAAGGCTGCCTCCCCCATACACTAAATGAATCTTTCTCTCAGCTAGTACCCGACCAAGATGATTTGCTGATTCTAAAAACTCTTTTTCTTTCCCAGAACTGGATCCACCGAAAACACAAATATTTCTTATATGATGACTTGAGGAACCTGCCATTTCTACACACTTCTATATTTGATGAATATATGGGATGAGTAGAAATGAAGGGAAGGAAGAGAAGAATTTTATAGATGAAAAAAGTGAAAATGCAATCATACCACCTATATGTAGGCCAATTGTAGTCTCACAAACTCTCTCGCTTTATTAATTATTTATTTTGAAAAAAAGCATGTATGTACAGGTAGTTGTGATTGTGGCTCTACATCTTCCCTTGGTTTTACGTCCAAGAACGGCTTTAAACGCCCCTCTATGGGTCGGGGATAGGCTTCCCATCCAGTTTTCTTAAAAACTGGCAAACAGGGTCTTTTTTAGTCAGATTCCCAAGACTAAGTCGATCATGTTCTTTATGGAATTGTGGCCATAAATCATGAATTACACGATGCACATCTCCACTAAGATGCGTCTCAAGGGTCAAACAAAAGATTAATCTAAGACCGCCTTACTCAGGCCATCCTTAATGAATTGTATCTTATCTTCACGGTTTACAGATACCATTCCTAAAGAACGACATGTTGCATTACAAGTCCATCTGGCACATCTGTGACAGACTTCAGTCGTTTTTCACGACGTTTCTTGCAAAAGTGCTTTTACTTGTTCCAGGCAATGTGTGAAATGAAAGAATTGGAGGACTCACCTGATTAATCGGACCTTTGCTTCAATTAGCCAACGAATATCTTCAGGAATTCCATGATTCATTAACAACCGTAATCTTTCACACCTAGCAACGATAAAAAATTTTATTAATCGCATTTTGGAGGCAAAGCGGGAAAATACCTTTTCAACTTTTTCAAGAGTGGTGTCCATTTTCAAAAGAGAATTGGAGAGAGATCAAAAGAAGGAGAAAGAGCTAAGAATTGTACAAATATATACAAATATCAGTTATTTGGGAAACTGAAAGAACCGACTTTAAGTCACGGAGTACCGTTATCCGCACATTTGACCGGGGTGAAAGAGAGACTAGCAAAACATAGATACAACATAAACACAAAACAATGTGAGAAAAAGAATCAATCTTTATATACAGGAGCTCCACTCAATTTAATAGAGTCATTTTTCAACCGAAAAAATTATCAAAATAACTTCAACGATGCCCATTTACCTTGAAAACATTTGTCATTCGTTTGGATCCTCAATATCACAGGCCCCATATGGATACACATGTTTCACAATGAAAAGGACCGCTCCATCTTGATCTTAATTTTCCAGGAAATAAATGGAGTCGAGAATTATAAAGCAAGACTTTTTCACCAATCATTGAATGTTTTTCTCAATATTTTCTTGTCATGAAAGTCTTTTGATTCTTGCTTTATGAATTTTTTGAATTGTCATATGCATCATTTCTTATTTCCTCAAGCTCATTTATTTGCAATTTTCGCAGCTGACTAGCATCATCAAGGTTTGAATTGAAAGCTTTAATAGCCCAATAAGCTTTATGTTCAATTTCCACAGGCAAGTGACAAGGTTTTCCAATAGACTAGTCTATAAGGTGACATACCTAATGATGTTTTATAAGCAGTTCGGTAAGCCCAAAGTGCATCATTAAGTCTTAAAGACCAGTCTTTCCTATTAGGGTTCACTGTTTTCTCCAAGATCTGTTTGATCTCCCTATTAGCAAGCTCTACTTGTCCACTTGTCTGAGGGTGATAAGGGGTGGCAAACTTTATGTGTGATTCCATATTTCTTCATTAAAGACTCAAATGGCTTGTTGCAAAAGTGTGTTCCACCATCACTTATCATGGCTCGAGGATTCCAAAATCGACTTAAAATGTTTTCTTTCAAAAACTTTATCACCGTTTTGTGATCATTGGTTCGACTTGGAAATTGCCTCTATCCATTTTGAAACATAATCTACTGCGACCAATATGTACAAGAAACCAAAATGATGGAGGGAATGGACCCATGAAATCTATACCCCAACAGTCAAAGATTCTCAATGACAAGAATAGGATTTAAAGGCATCATGTGACGTTTCGAAAATAGATCCCAACTTTGACAATTTTCACAAATCTTACAGAATGCATGTGAGTCTTTGAACATGGTGGGCCAATAGAATCCACTTTGTAAGATTTTTGCAGTTGTCTTTCTTGATGAGAAATGACCCCCACATGCCTCAGAATGACAAAATTTAATGACACTACTTACCTCATTTTCAGGAATGCATCTTCGAAATATTTGATCAGGACAATATTTGAATAAATAAGGGTCATCCCAATAAAAGTTCTTTACTTCGTTCTTGAAGAACTTTCTTTGTCTTGGGTACTCCAATGAGCTGGCAATTGTCTGAAACAAGAAAATTAACAATATTAGCAAACCAAGGCATCGTAGAGACAAAAAAATAAGGATTCATCAGGAAAGTAGTCATCGATTGGTGTAATGTCAGATCTCGAATCGGTTGTCAATCTTGACAAATGATCCGCGACAACATTTTCAGTGCCTTTCTTGTCTTTGATTGTGATATCAAATTCTTGAAGTAACAAAAATCCACCGCACCAATCTAGCCTTAAAAATCTTTCTTAGAGAGAAGATATTTCAATGCTGCATGATCACTAAAAAACAATAACAGGTGAGCCAACAAATAAGATCTGAACTTGTCACATGCAAATACTACTGCAAGTAATTCTTTTTCAGTGGTAGTGTAATTCAGTTGAGCACTATTTAAAGTTTTACTTGCCATAGTAAATCACATAAGGTTTCTTATCTTTCCTTGTCCAAGACAGCACCCACGGCATAATCACTAGCGTCACACATTATTTCAAAAGGTAATGACCAATCAGGAGGTTGAATGACAGGAGCAGAAGTAAGCAAGTTTTTAAGTTTAACAAAGGCTTCCTCACAATGTTCAGTCCATTCAAAAATATTATCCTTTGTTAGAAGGTTACTCAAGGGCTTAGATATTACACTAAAATCTTTGATGAACCTTCTGTAAAAACCAGCATGTCTGATTAGTACTTAAAAGTGCATGTTTATCAAGCTTTTATATCATCATTTTGCACTTGAAGTATCAATAACTCCTTAACTAAAGCATGTTTTATAATAACAAGTTTGATATTATAAGATACCTTAATTTATGGTAAATTCTCATTTTAAATGCAGGACTATCACATAAATAAAAGGATTGATTGATGAGTTTAAGCATTGAAAGTTAAAGGACAAAGAGATGGCCAAACTTAGAAAAGAGATGTCGGTGCAGTCCAAACCGGAACATTGCTCGGTAATTGGATCATATCTGGAGCTCTAGATTTCGGATTTAGGTCCACTTTATATGGATGGAAAGGTAAGACAAAAGCCTACAACTTTCATGAGGAGCCCAAGATTTGAAAAGGTCGTTTTGAAGTCCAAATTGAAGGAACAACGAAGAAGTCCGAAGCTGTCCTGCAGCCCAAACACTATTTAGTGTTCAGCCCCATATCTTGAGTTCTAGAAGTCCAAATGTGACCTCATCTTTTTTTTGTTGTGAAAGCTGAGACAATTTCCTAGAACATTCTTGAGGATTCTGGGCAAATTATGATGTTAGCAATGACGTCTTGATCAGACAAGAAATAAGGATTGTTATCTAGTCAAGATGTGGCCACCCACTCATCAATTAGTCAAACAAATCAATAGTTCCAAATTTTGGCCTATAAAAGGAGGCGGCACTTACCATGTATTGAGGCATCTTGGTTTCCAGATCAAGATCATGCTATTGCTTTCTCTCTTTGTATTGCTTATGTTTTGCTTTCATTAATATCAAGTTTATGCACTTCATTTCCTTTCCTTTACTTAGTTAACTTCTTTCTCATTTATGTTCTTATCTTGTTCATTTATGTTTCTTTCTTTCATTATGTTTAGCTAAGTTAATTATGTCAAGGTGAAAAGGGTACACTAATGGTGTAAGAATAAGAATAATATAAACTTACATGGACCTTAACGTTGGATACTAACATGTTTTATATTTGTTATCTTGTTCACTTTTAATACTTTGCTTGTTAAATGGTTAATCTAGATTTATGTTGTATAACACTTGGTACAACAAATACTTGGCACTTTCATAGCCCATACTGTATGGTATAACCGACACCTGAGCTATGAAAGGAACTTGATTTGTTGTTAACATAAGTTATAATCATGAATGCCTTGCCAACATTTACAAGTATTAGCTTTATTCGAATAAGATAACTAATGTAATCATGTTAACAATTTATAATCTGATTGGAAAACCTCCTTTAATGTGTGGTTTCCTATTGAGTAATAAGAGTTTATACTATACTTGTTTGAAGTACCATTAGTGGATCCTCTAACCTTGACATTTGTTTTTATCGTTGTTTAATCCTTACATTAATCTTCCAACTCAAAGTTCTCATTAATTTCTTCATCTTATTCTATTGCTGCTACTACTACTATTATTATTTTTATTATTGTTGTTGTTGTTATTTACATTCTGTAATATATCCCTTTGATCTTTTCATAAACTCAGTATATAGGCTGGAAACCTGTGACCCGATCTTTGGATCATTCTCAGGTGTAACAACGCCACGTACTGAGTATTATAATAATAACTATTGTTATTGTTGTATTGTTATTTATAATTTATACAATTAACCTCTCTGTGGTTCGACCCCGGTCTTGCCGGGTTATTTATTACTTCGACACTCCTGCACTTGGGAAAAGACATCAAGCTTTTGGTCGTGTCAATGTCCTAAGAATGATCTAACATCTTTAACAGATTTTGGTGTTGGTAAGTTGGCAATTAACTCGATTTTAGATTTGTCAACCTCAATTCCTTTCGATGAAACAATGTGACCAAGTACAATGCCGTTTGTTACCATAAAGTGACATTTTTCCCAATTCAGTACAAGATTCTTCTCTTCACACCTGCTCAAAACCTTTTCTAAGTTAGTCAAACAATCATCAAATGAATCACCAAAAACAGAAAAATCATCCATAAAAATTTCAAGAAAACGTTCAACCATATCACTGAATATGCTAAGCATGCATCTTTGAAACGTGGCTGGTGCATTACATAATCCAAAAGGCATCCTTCGATATGCAAAAGTACAAAATGGACATGTGAAAGTAGTCTTCTCTTGATCTTCCAATGCAATTTTCAATTTGATTGTAACTTGAATAACCATCTAGGAAACAATAAAATTCATGACCTGCAACTCTTTCTAGGATTTGGTCCATGAAAGGTAAAGGGAAATGATCTTTTCTAGTCATTGAATTAAGTTTCCTATAGTCAATGCACATGCGCCAACCCGTAACAGTCCTAGTTGGAATTAACTCATTTTTCTCATTTGTTATCACAGTGACTCCAGAATCTTCTTTTTGGGTACAACTTGGGTAGGACTTACCCATTTGCTATCAGAAATAGGATAAATGATTCCATTATCTAGAAGCTTAATGACTTCATTTTTTTCACTATTCTTTCATATTAGGATTAAGCCTTCGTTGCATTCTCTAGAGGGTTTAGCATTTTCCTCCAAATAAATCCTGTGTGTGCAAATCAAAGGGCTAATTCCTTTTATGTCAGCTATGGTCCATCCTAATGCATTTTTTGTGCAATTTTCAGAGTCTGTAATAACTTACCTTCTTGATGCGCATTAAGTTTGGAAGAGATTATATTACCGGAAAAGTTTCATTTTCTCCCAAAAATGAGTATTTGAGATTAAATGGTACGGCTTCAATTCAGGTTTTGGTGGTTGAACACTTGAAGGTATGAGCTCAATTGATCGGGTGGCAATTCTTCAATTTATGGTTTCCAATTGCATGCCTTTGATTCCTGAAAGTAGACCATTTGCAAATCATCAGATTCATCAATCTCAGTTTCACTAGAAGTGGTTTGAAATTGATCATGAACTAATTTTTCAATAAAGTCCACTTCCTGTAAATCATTATATCATCTCCAGGTTGCTTGTAAATGTTGAAAATATTCATCTCCAATGTCATGTTTCCAAATGATAGCTTCATCAGTCCATTCCTACAATTAATCAATGCATTAGAGTGGCAAGAAATGGACGTCCTAAAATGACAGGAATTGAATTACATGCTTCAACAGGTTGCGTGTCCAAGACAACAAAATCCACAGGATAAATGAATTTATCAACTTGTACCAACACATCTTCAATTATTCCTCTAGGCACTTTTTACAGATCTATCGGCGAGTAAAAGAGTTACAGAGGTTGGTTTTTAACTCACCTAGATTGAGACTCTGAAAAACTGAATATGGAAGTAAATTCACACTTAGCTCCAAGATCAAGTAAGGCTCTTTCAATTTTATGTTCTCCAATAAAGCAAGAAATTGTAGGACAACCAGGGTCTTTATATTTCAAAGCATTATTTCTGAAGAATGGCACTTACTTGTTCGGCTAAAAATGCTTTCTTTTTCACATTCAATTTTCTCTTCACAGTGCACAGATCTTTCAAAATTTAGCATAGGAAGGAACCTGTTTAATAGCATCCAACAAAGGTATATTGATCCTTACCTGTTTGAAAATTTCAAAGATTTCAGAGTTGTGAACTAACTTTCCTTTGTTTGATCATTGCATGAGGAAATGGAAGTGCTGGCGGGGAATCAGCCTTTTCTTTGCAATGTTCAGGTTCAACCCCTTCCTTACCCTCAGAGATAGACTCATACATCTTTCTCACAAGGTTCAAGAATAGGTTTTTCAATAACCTTACCACTACGAGAGAGTGATGACTTGATTTGACTTGATCCATGTGTTGGCTTCCAAAAACTACTTGCATTTGCATTGTATTGCCCCTTTGGATTTTGTTGTGGTTGAGAAGGCAACTTACCTTCTCTTTGGAAACTGAGAGCAAATGTTAATTTTGCAAGAGCATCTTTAAAATCGGTCATGCTTTGAGCAAGTTGAGTGTTGATTGTCTCCTGCTTTTCAATGAATGCATGCAATGTTTCCTTAAAATTTCTTCTAGGAGGTGGAGCATAAGGAGGTGCATATCCATGAGAATTGAAGAATTCTTGGTTTTCAGATCAAGATCATGCTCAAAGCAAAATTCTTGTATAAATTATAATATTTAATTTATTTTCTCTTTTCACTTTCATTTTATCTATTTTTGTTTCCTTGTTTTGTTTGTTTTCTTTTTCTTCTATTTTCTTTTCTTGCTTTTATTCTCTTCTTACACGTGCATGAGAGTTTGGTCACGTACATTAAGTGGTAGACTTTTGTAGGGTATCCTCATCATTTTCAGAAAAATTATGGCCGAAGAAGATAATCAATCACTTCATAATGAGAATAATGAGAATAACCGTATGAGAACACTTAGAGACCACATGAATCCCACAAGAACAAGTGCACCCTCATGCATAGTTTTCCCTCCAGATGCATCTCATTTTTATTTTAAGCCAGGCATTATTCAACTTTTACCATCTTTTCATGGCTTAGACTTAGAAAATCCATACTTGCATTTAAGGGAATTTGAGGAGGTCTGTAATACCTAAATGACTCAAATTGTAGCATGAACACCATTCGATTAAAGCTTTTTTCCTTTTTCATTAAAAGGATAAAGCTAAAACATGGCTACAAAGTTTGAGACCGGGATCCATTCGTGCTTGGGATGAAATGCAACAACAATTTTAAAGAAGTTTTTTCCATCTCACAGAACAAACTCTTTCAAAAGACAAATCATCACTTTCACTCAAAAAACCAGGAGAAACATTTTACCCAATGTTGGGATAGGTATCGAGATTTGCTTAATACTTGCCCACATCATGGTTTTGAAACATGGAGATTGGGTTTCACATTTTTATGAAGGTTTAACACCTAGAGATAGGCAAATGGTTGAATTGATGTGCAATGGAACTTTTGAAGATAAAGACCCTAATGAAGCAATGGAGTACCTAGACTTGCTAGCTGAAAATGCTCAAAATTGGGACACCATAGGTACTTATGAGGCACCAAGTAAAACTCAACCTCATACATCTAGTGGAGGTATGCACAACCTTAGGGAAGATCATGACCTCCAAGCCAAGTTTGCATCTTTAGCTAGAAAAGTCGAAGCACTTGAATTGAAAAAAAGTGGTCAATTAAAATCTGTTCAAGACATTGTGTGTCAAATCTGTGAAACAAATGAGCATGCAACCAATGATTGTCCAAACTTTGCCTTCCTTTCAAGGAATGCCTCCATGAACAAGCCCATGCTTTAAACAGTTTCCAAAGGACCCAACCATAACCCATACTCACAAACATATAACCCTGGTTGGAGAAATCACCCAAATTTTAGTTGGAAGAGTGATAACAACAATGCACAAACTTCACATTCCACCGTTTCAAGCACACCATAATTTCCAAAAATTCTCATGGATATGCACCTCCTTATGCTCCACCTCCTAGAAGAAATTTTGAGGAAACATTGCATGCATTCATTGAAAAGCAGGAGACAATCAACACTCAACTTGCTCAAAGCAATGACCGATTTTAAAGATGCTCTTGCAAAAATTAACATCTGCTCTCAGTTTCCAAGAGAAAGGTAAGTTTCCTTCTCAACCACAACAAAATCCAAAGGGGCAATACAATGCAAATGCAAAGTAGTTCTGGAAGCCAACACATGGATCAAGTCAAAATCAGTCATCACTCTTCGTAGTGGTAAGTTATTGAAAAACCTATTCTTGAACCTTGTGAGAAAGATGATGAGTCTATCTCTGAGGGTAAGGAAGGGGTTGAACCTGAACATTGCAAAGAAAAGGCTGATTCCCCGCCAGCACTTCCATTTCCTCATGCCATGATCAAACAAAGGAAAGTTAGTCACAACTCTGAAATCTTTGAAAATTTTCAAACAGGTAAGGATCAATATACCTTTGTTGGATGCTATTAAACAGGTTCCTTCCTATGCTAAATTTTTGAAAGATCTGTGCACTGTGAAGAGAAATTGAATGTGAAAAAAGAAAGCATTTTTAGCCGAACAAGTAAGTGCCATTCTTCAGAACAATAATGCTTTGAAATATAAAGACCCTGGTTGTCCTACAATTTCTTGCTTTATTGGAGAACATAAAATTGAAAGAGCCTTACTTGATCTTGGAGCTTAGTGTGAATTTACTTCCATATTCAGTTTTTCAGAGTCTCAATCTAGGTGAGTTAAAACCAACCTCTGTAACTCTTTTACTCGCCGATAGATCTGTAAAAGTGCCTAGAGGAATAATTGAAGATGTGTTGGTACAAGTTGATAAAATTCATTTATCCTGTGGATTTTGTTGTCTTGGACACGCAACCTATTGAAGCATGTAATTCAATTCCTGTTCATTTTTAGGACGTCCATTTCTTGCCACTTCTAATGCATTGATTTAATTGTAGGAATGGACTGATGAAGCTATCATTTGGAACATGACATTGGAGATGAATATTTTCAACATTTACAAGCAACCTGGAGATGATAATGATTTAACAGGAAGTGGACTTTATTGAAAAATTAGTTCATGATCAATTTCAAAACCACTTCTAGTGATGAAACTGAGATTGATGAATTCTGATGATTTGCAAATGGTCTACTTTCAGGAATCAAAGGCATGCAATTGGAAACCACAAATTAAAGAATTGCCACCACGATCAATTGAGCTCATACCTTCAAGTGTTCAACCACCAAAACCTGAATTGAAGTCGTTACCATTTAATCTCAAATACTCATTTTTGGAGAAAATGAAACTTTTCCGGTAATAATCTCTTCCAAACTTAATGCGCATCAAGAAGGTAAGTTATTACAGACTCTGAAAATGCACAAAAATGCATTAGGATGGACCATAGCTGACATAAAAGGAATTAGCCCTTTGATTTGCACACACATGATTTATTTGGAGGAAAATGCTAAACCCTCTAGAGAAATGCAACGAAGGCTAATCCTAATATGAAAGAAGTAGTGAAAAATGAAGTCATTAAGCTTCTAGATAATGGAATCATTTATCCTATTTCTGATAGCAAATGGGTAAGTCCTACCCAAGTTGTACCCAAAAAGTCTGGAGTCACTGTGATAACAAATGAGAAAAATGAGTTAATTCCAACTAGGACCTGTTACGGGTTGGCGCATGTGCATTGACTATAGGAAACTTAATTCAATGACTAGAAAAGATCATTTCCCTTTACCTTTCATGGACCAAAATCCTAGAAAGAGTTGCAGGTCATGAATTTTATTGTTTCCTAGATGGTTATTCAGGTTACAATCAAATTGAAATTGCATTGGAAGATCAAGAGAAGACTATTTTCACATGTCCATTTGGTACTTTTGCATATCGAAGGATGCCTTTTTGGATTATGTAATGCACCAGCCACGTTTCAAAAGATGCATGCTTAGCATATTCAGTTGATATGGTTGAACGTTTTTCTTGAAAATTTTTATGGATGATTTTTCTGTTTTTGGTGATTCATTTGATGATTGTTTGACTAACTTAGAAAAGGTTTTGAGCAGGTGTGAAGAGAAGAATCTTGTACTGATGGGAAAAATGTCACTTTATGGTAACAAACGGCATTGTACTTGGTCACATTGTTTCATCGAAAGGAATTGAGGTTTGACAAATCTAAAATCGAGTTAATTGCCAACTTACCAACACCAAAAATCTGTTAAAGATGTTAGATCATTCTTAGGACATGCTGGTTTTTACAGAAGGTTTCATCAAAGATTTTAGTGTAATATCTAAGCCCTTGAGTAACCTTCTAACAAGGATAATATTTTTGAATGGACTGAACATTGTGAGGAAGCCTTTGTTAAACTTAAAAACTTGCTTACTTCTGCTCCTGTCATTCAACCTCCTGATTGGTCATTACCTTTTGAAAATAATGTGTTGACGCTAGTGATTATGTCGTGGGTGCTGTCTTGGGACAAAGGAAAGATAAGAAACCTTATGTGATTTACTATGCAAGTAAAACTTTAAATAGTGCTCAACTGAATTACACTACCACTGAAAAAGAATTACTTGCAGTAGTATTTGCATGTGACAAGTTCAGATCTTATCTTGTTGGCTCACCTGTTATTGTTTTTAGTGATCATGCAGCATTGAAATATCTTCTCTCTAAGAAAGATTTTAAGGCTAGATTGGTGCGGTGGATTTTGTTACTTCAAGAATTTGATATCACAATCAAAGACAAGAAAGGCACTGAAAATGTTGTCGCGGATCATTTGTCAAGATTGACAACCGATTCGAGATCTGACATTACACCAATCGATGACTACTTTCCTGATGAATCCTTATTTTTTGTCTCTACGATGCCTTGGTTTGCTAATATTGTTAATTTTCTTGTTTCAGGACAATTGCCAGCTCATTGGAGTACCCAAGACAAAAGAAAGTTCTTGAACGAAGTAAAGAACTTTTATTGGGATGACCCTTATTTATTCAAATATTGTCCTGATCAAATATTTCGAAGATGCATTCCTGACAATGAGGTAAGTAGTGTCATTAAATTTTGTCATTCTGAGGCATGTGGGGGTCATTTCTCATCAAGAAAGACAACTGCAAAAATCTTACAAAGTGGATTCTATTGGCCCACCATGTTCAAAGACTCACATGCATTCTGTAAGATTTGTGAAAATTGTCAAAAGTTGGGATCTATTTCGAAACGTCACATGATGCCTTTAAATCCTATTCTTGTCATTGAGATCTTTGACTGTTGGGGTATAGATTTCATGGGTCCATTCCCTCCATCATTTGGTTTCTTGTACATATTGGTCGCAGTAGATTATGTTTCAAAATGGATAGAGGCAATTCCAAGTCGAACCAATGATCACAAAACGGTGATAAAGTTTTTGAAAGAAAACATTTTAAGTCGATTTGGAATCCCTCGAGCCATGATAAGTGATGGTGGAACACACTTTTGCAACAAGCCATTTGAGTCTTTAATGAAGAAATATGGAATCACACATAAAGTTGCCACCCCTTATCACCCTCAGACAAGTGGACAAGTAGAGCTTGCTAATAGGGAGATCAAACAGATCTTGGAGAAAACAGTGAACCCTAATAGGAAAGACTGGTCTTTAAGACTTAATGATGCACTTTGGGCTTACCGAACTGCTTATAAAACATCATTAGGTATGTCACCTTATAGACTAGTCTATGGAAAACCTTGTCACTTGCCTGTGGAAATTGAACATAAAGCTTATTGGGCTATTAAAGCTTTCAATTCAAACCTTGATGATGCTAGTCAGCTGCGAAAATTGCAAATAAATGAGCTTGAGGAAATAAGAAATGATGCATATGGCAATTCAAAAATTCATAAAGCAAGAATCAAAGACTTTCATGACAAGAAAATATTGAGAAAAACATTCAATGTTGGTGAAAAAGTCTTGCTTTATAATTCTCGACTCCATTTATTTCCTGGAAAATTAAGATCAAGATGGAGCGGTCCTTTCATTGTGAAACATGTGTATCCATATGGGGCCTGTGATATTGAGGATCCAAAGAATGGCAATGTTTTCAAGGTAAATGGGCATCGTTTGAAAGTTTTATTTTTGATAATTTTTTCGGTTGAAAATGACTCTATTAAATTGAGTGATCCTGTATATAAAGATTGATTCTTTTTTCTCACATTGTTTTTGTGTTTTGTTGTATCTATTGTTTTGCTAGTCTCTCTTTCACCCCGGTCAAATGGCGGATAACGGTACTCCATGACTTAAGTCGGTTCTTTCAGTTTCCCAAATAACTGATATTTGTATATATTTGTACAATTCTTAGCTCTTTCTCCCTTCTTTGAATCTCTTCTCCAATTCTCTTTTGAAAATGGACACCACTCTTGAAAAGGTATTTTCCCGCTTTGCCTCCAAATGCGATTAATAAAATTTATCATGCTAGGTGTGAAAGATTACGGTTGTTAATGAATCATGGAATTCCTGAAGATATTCGTTGGCTAATTGAAGCAAAGGTCCGATTATCAGGTGAGTCCTCCAATTCTTTCATTTCACACATGCCTGGAACAGGTAAAAGCACTTTTGCAAAGAAACGTCGTGCAAAACGACTGAAAGTCTGTCACAGATGTGCCAGATGGACTTGTAATGCAACATGTCGTTCTTTAGGAATGGTATCTGTAAACCGTGAAGATAAGATACAATTCATTAAGGATGGCCTGAGTAAGGGGTCTTTAGATAATCTTTTGTTGACCCTTGAGACGCATCCTAGTGGAGATGTGCATCGTGTAATTCATGATTTATGGCCACAATTCCATAAAGAACATGATCGACTTAGTCTTGGGAATCTGACTAAAAAAAAGACCCTGTTTGCCAGTTTTTAAGAAAAACTGGATGGGAAGCCTATCCCCGACCCATAGAGGGCGTTTAAGCCGTTCTTGGACGTAAAACCAAGGGAAGATGTGAGCCACAATCACAACTACCTGTACATACATGCTTTTTCAAAATAAATAATTAATAAAGCGAGAGAGTTTGTGAGACTACAATTGGCCTACATATAGGTGGTATGATTGCATTTTCACTTTTTCATCTATAAATTCTTCTCTTCCTTCCCTTCATTTCTACTCATCCCAATATATCATCAAATATAGAAGTGTGTAGAAAATGGCAGGTTCCTCAAGTCATCATATAAGAATATTTGTGTTTTCGGTGGAATCCAGTTCTGGGAAAGAAAAAGAGTTTTTAGAATCAGCAAATCATCTTGGGTCGGGTACTAGCTGAGAGAAAGATTCATTTAGTGTATGGGGGAGGCAGCCTTGGGTTAATGGGAAGGTGTGTCAATGGCTGCATTTTTAGGAGGCAGTCAAGTTTTGGGGGTTGTCCCCAAAGCTTTAGCAACTGGGGACATAATATGGAAAAACAATTGGAGAGGAACTACAGGTCCCAACAATGTCTGACCGACTGAATACCATGTTTAACCATGTTGATGCCTTCATTGCCTTACCAGGTGGTCTGGGCCACATTGGAAGAGATCTTTCATATTTCATCTTGGGCCCAACTGCACATTCACCATAACCTATAGGTTTTTAAATGTTAATGGTTTTTATGATAGTTGCTGTCTTTCCTTGATCAAGCTGTTGGAACAGAATTTTCTAACATCTTCGGCACGACGAATCATAATCTCTGCTGCTTACTGGCTGAACAATTGATTGACCAACTACAATCTTTCATCCCTGTCATTGATCCCTGCATGAGTCGTCTAGATGGTCAACTAAGGAAAGCCGTAAAAAGCTGTTAGATTAGATTTGAGCCTTCATCTGTGAAACCTTGTGTCTTTTGGTTTTATTAATAGCATATTATGTTTGTTTTGTTACTTCTTATGTTTGTTTAAGTGTGTTTCAGGTTTGTCATTGTTCGCTTGTTTCAGGTGATGTCTTCTATACTCTATCTTTCTACCTTCGAAACATTGAGGACAATGTCTCGTTTTGGTTGGGGGGAAGAGGTAGTAGTTTTAAAAAAAAATATATATATTCAAACTTGCTAACTGTTTTTTGCTATTATTAAAACCATTTGACAAAATTGTTATTAGGATGGCAGAGTATGGAATCAATTTTATTGACTCTAGAGACGCATCTTAGTAAAGTTTCATTACCAAGGTCTATCATAATACTTCTTGAAATATTCAGGTTTACAAACTCTCACATTGTTATCACTTGATTCTGCTCCTATTACTCATTTAACAAGTATTATTAAACCTTCATTTTCACACACACACTTTAACATATGATTGTGGGTTGCACATTGGATTAATTACATTAATTATGTTCTTTTGTTGAAGGTAACAAACTAAGGGAAAAGGATAGTATATAATTTGCAAAGAAAAAAAAAGAAAAAAAAGAAGAGATAGTATTGATGATAATAAAACGTGGATAAGTTTGGTTTCGTAGCCTCCCTAACCTAAGCAATTAAGCCCGAAGGGGTGTTTTAACACCTAATACCCTAAAGTCAACTGACTTGGGAGCCTATTGGCCCAAAGCTTGTTACATGGGTTAAGGAGAAAAGCTTAAGGGAATCAAACATTGCACTATCTACGTATCAGTATCTGCAACCCGAGTTGTTAAGCTCGTAGGGGTGTCTCAACACCTAATGCCCTAAGACCAACTGGTCTGGGAGTCATTAGCCTAAAACTCGTTTACATGGGTTAAAGATACATTGTGTTTTAAGTTGTATGTGTATATAAATAAAAAGAAAATAAAAAGAAGAAAAAAAAAAGAGAAAAAAAAAAGAAGAAAAAAAATCCCAACCCAAGGAAGTTCACCTTAAACATTTGAACATATAATATTGTTTTCTTCCAACAAAAAGCCCCATCATCTATGTTTTCATTGAGCACACAAAAAAGAAGGTTTATTAATATCTTGTTTACGAAAGTATGAAGCAGGAATATAAATTTAATGAGAGTTTGTTTATCTGGATAGATTAATGGAAGTTGAATGATGAATGCCTTGCTTTGTGGAACTTGCAAATTGTTTCTCTATATTTAACGCTTTAGATTACTAGGGACTAGTAATAAGCTGGTTGGGGGTGTGATTAGTACTTAAAAGTGCCATGTTTATCAAGGTTTTATATCATCATTTTGCACTTGAAGTATCAATAACTCCTTAACCAAATCATGTTTTATAATAACAAGTTTGATATTATAAGTGATTAGTACTTAAAAGTGCATGTTTATCAAGGTTTTATATCATCATTTTGCACTTGAAGTATCAATAACTCCTTAACTAAAGCATGTTTTATAATAACAAGTTTAATATTATAAGATACCTTAATTTATGGTAAATGCTCATTTTTAAAATGCCAGGACTATCACATAAATAAAAGGATTGATTGATGAGTTTAAGCATTGAAAGTTAAAGGACAAAGAGATGGCCAAACTTAGAAAAGAGATGTCGGTGCAGTCCAAACCGGAATATTGCTCGGTAATTGGACTCATATCTGGAGCTCTAGATTTCGGATTTTAGGTCCACTTTATATGGATGGAAAGGTAAGACAAAGGCCTACAACTTTCATGAGGAGCCAAGATTTGAAAAGGTCGTTTTGAAGTCCAAATGGAAGGAACAACGAAGAAGTCCGAAGCTGTCCTGCAGCCCAAACACTATTTAGTGTTCAGCCACATATCTTGAGTTCTAGAAGTCCAAATGACCTCATCTTTTTTTGTTGGAAAGCTGAGACAATTTCCTAGAAACATTCTTGAGGAATTCTGGGCAAATTATGATGTTAGCAATGACGTCTTGATCAGACAAGAAGATAAGGATTGTTATCTAGTCAAGATGTGGCCACCCACTCATCAATTAGTCAACAAATCAATAGTTCAAATTTTGGCCTATAAAAGGAGGCACTTACCATGTATTGAGGCAATCTTGGTTTCCAGATTCAAGATCATGCTCTTGCTTTCTCTCTTTGTATTGCTTATGTTTTGCTTTCATTAATATCAAGTTTATGCACTTCATTTCCTTTCCTTTACTTAGTTAACTTCTTTCTCATTTATGGTTTTTTTCATTTATGTTTCTTTCTTTCATTATGTCTAGCTAAGTTAATTATGTCAAGGTGAAAAGGGTAACACTAATTGGTGTAAGAATAAGTATAATATAAACTTAACATGGACCTTAACGTTGGATACTAACATGTTTTATATTTGTTATCTTGTTCACTTTTTAATACTTGCTTGTTAAATGGTTAATCTAGATTTATGTTGTATAACACTTGGTACAACAAATACTTGGTACTTTCATAGCCCATACTGTATGGTATAACCGACACCTGAGCTATGAAAAGAACTTGATTTGTTGTTAACATAAGTTATAATCATGAATGCCTGCCAACATTTACAAGTACTAGCTTTATTCGAATAAGATAACTAATGTAATCATGTTAACAATTTATAATTTGATTGGAACCTCTTTTATGTGTGGTTTCCAATTGAGTAATAAGAGTTTATATTATACTTGTTTGAAGTACCATTAGTGGATCCTCTAACCTTGACATTTATTTTTATCGTTGTTTAATCCTTACATTAATCTTTTCAACTCAAAGTTCTCATTAATTTCTTCCTTCTCTTCTTTTATATTGTTGTTGTTGTTTGTTGTTATTATTATTATTATCTGTTCATAAAACTCAGTATATCGGCTGGAAACCTGTGACCCGATCTTTTAGATCATTCTCAGGTATAACAACGCCACGTACTGAGTATTATTATTATTATTACTATTACTAGTACTACTATTGTTATTATTATTGTTATTGTTGTTATTGTTGTGCTGTTATTTATAATTTATACAATTAACTTCTCTGTGGTTCGACCCCGGTCTTGCCGGGTTATTTATTACTTCGACACTCCTGCACTTGGGAAAGGACATCAAGCTTTTGGTCGTGTCAATAAGATACCTTAATTTATGGTAAATACTCATTTTAAATGCAGGACTATCACATAAATAAAAGGATTGATTGATGAGTTTAAGCATTGAAAGTTAAAGGACAAAGAGATGGCCAAACTTAGAAAAGAGATGTCGGTGCAGTCCAAACCGGAATATTGCTCGGTAATTGGATCATATCTGGAGCTCTAGATTTCGGATTTAGGTCCACTTTATATGGATGGAAAGGTAAGACAAAGGCCTACAACTTTCATGAGGAGCCCAAGATTTGAAAAGGTCGTTTTGAAGTCCAAATGGAAGGAACAACGAAGAAGTCCGAAGCTGTCCTGCAGCCCAAACACTATTTAGTGTTCAGCCCATATCTTGAGTTCTAGAAGTCCAAATGACCTCATCTTTTTTTTGTTGGAAAGCTGAGACAATTTCCTAGAACATTCTTGAGGATTCTGGGCAAATTATGATGTTAGCAATGACGTCTTGATCAGACAAGAAGATAAGGATTGTTATCTAGTCAAGATGTGGCCACCCACTCATCAATTAGTCAACAAATCAATAGTTCCAAATTTTGGCCTATAAAAGGAGGCACTTACCATGTATTGAGGCATCTTGGTTTCCAGATCAAGATCATGCTCTTGCTTTCTCTCTTTGTATTGCTTATGTTTTGCTTTCATTAATATCAAGTTTATGCACTTCATTTCCTTTCCTTTACTTAGTTAACTTCTTTCTCATTTATGTTTTTTTCATTTATGTTTCTTTCTTTCATTATGTCTAGCTAAGTTAATTATGTCAAGGTGAAAAGGGTACACTAATGGTGTAAGAATAAGTATAATATAAACTTTAACATGGACCTTAACGTTGGAGTACTAACATGTTTTATATTTGTTATATCTTGTTCACTTTTAATACTTTGCTTGTTAAATGGTTAATCTAGATTTATGTTGTATAACACTTGGTACAAACAAATACTTGGTACTTTCATAGCCCATACTGTATGGTATAACCGACACCTGAGCTATGAAAGAACTTGATTTGTTGTTAACATAAGTTATAATCATGAATGCCTGCCAACATTTACAAGTACTAGCTTTATTCGAATAAGATAACTAATGTAATCATGTTAACAATTTATAATTTGATTGGAACCTCTTTTATGTGTGGTTTCCAATTGAGTAATAAGAGTTTATATTATACTTGTTTGAAGTACCATTAGTGGATCCTCTAACCTTGACATTTATTTTTATCGTTGTTTAATCCTTACATTAATCTTTCAACTCAAAGTTCTCATTAATTTCTTCCTTCTCTTCTTTATTATTGTTGTTGTTGTTGTTGTTATTATTATTATTATCTGTTCATAAACTCAGTATATCGGCTGGAAACCTGTGACCCGATCTTTTAGATCATTCTCAGGTATAACAACGCCACGTACTGAGTATTATTATTATTATTACTATTACTAGTACTACTATTGTTATTATTATTGTTATTGTTGTTATTGTTTGTGCTGTTATTTTATAATTTATACAATTAACTTCTCTGTGTGGTTCGACCCCGGTCTTGCCGGGTTATTTATTACTTCGACACTCCTGCACTTGGGAAAGGACATCAAGCTTTTGATCGTGTCAAGTTTTTACCATTTACCATTTTACCATTTACCGTTTCAAGCACACCATAATTTCCAGAACTGGTGATTAGTACTTAAAAGTGCATGTTTATCAAGGTTTTATATCATCATTTTGCACTTGAAGTATCAATAACTCCTTAACCAAATCATGTTTTATAATAACAAGTTTGATATTATAAGATACCTTAATTTATGGTAAATGCTCATTAAAAATGACATCAGTCCCTAAAAATAGGAGACTTGTCTAAAATATTGACGTTTAACCCTATAAAGGAGAAGTACGTCTGAGTTACCAAAAAAAAATGAAAATTTTATTGGAGTCGCCATCTAGTAATTTGAGGGAACTAGAAATCCCAAATTAGACACTGGTTCCAGAGATTCAGGTACTGGGTTAGTTATGATTAAGGAAGGTAGACACCACCCTTAAAAACATCCTTTCAAAAGAAAGGTTTACCCTTACTTGTGTGTTTTTATTTGTTTCAAATGATATTATATTTTGAGCTTATTTTGCAATTTTATTATTTTTTATGGTTAACGTCGGTCCCTAAAAATAGGAGACACGTTAAAAATGACATCAGTCCCTAAAAAATAGGAGACTTGTCTAAAATATTGACGTTTAACCCTATAAAGGAGAAGTACGTCTGAGTTACCAAAAAAAAACTATGGACATAATCCATATTGGTATTTAAACTTTTGACATCGGTCCTTTTCTAAAAAAAGAGACATGTCGGCGAGTAATATTTGTTTATAAAATTATTTTTATATCGTTGAGAAATGAGTATCTTATATTTGAAATTTGGGCTTTGGACCCACAAACGATAACATGATAGGATGGGTGTTGGACCCGCGTTGTTATTCTTTTTTTTTGTTTTTTTTTTTTTATTTTACAACATGCAAGAAAATTTATATACAAAATAACAAAAATGTTAGAAATAAAAAAAATTACTTGAGCACCACAATATAGGTAAAAGACTGAAATACCCTCGGATTTATCAGAAATTTACGAAAATGCCACTGGCGGCGCGTGTGGCTCACGCGTGGCTACTGTTGGTGGCGGCGAGATTTTCAGGCGAGATTTCTGGCCAACCGATAGTCGGTTCTGGTAGATCTGAGGCCGAGGATTCTGTTGGTGGTGGTCTCGACGTCCGTTGATGGCTGAGGAGGGAGAGTCAACGCCTTGAAGCTTCGGTGGCCGGCGACGATCGCGACCTTTTTCCGGCCAGATGAGGCGGTGAAAACGATGAAAACCACCGGGGTTTTACTTTACAGCATGTGAGGAACCTTTCTGTGGTGGTACGGAGGTTTGATACGGCCGATGACGGGAGATCGGAGGAGAGAGAGAGTCGCCGGCGAGAGGAGAGAGATGCTCTGAGATTGGCTACGGTGCGGACGCGTATATGGTGTACCGGTGCCGCTGAAGGATGTTAACCGTTGGATCTTGGATGAAACGATCGGATGGTTGTGATTGGCTAGATCTGCAAGTTGATCGGACGGTTGTGATTTTCTGGGTTTTGATCCTGTGTGGCTCGGTGCACCGAAATCTCGGTGCACCGGATGACGTGGCGCAACGGGATTAAATCTTGGATTATTTCAATGGCTGAGATGAATCGGGATATATTTGGTATTTTTCAAATTGATTTTTTTTCTAAATAATATGCTACTCTCATGAACAAAAATTAAAAAAGAACATGCACAGTGTCCCAATTCTTTCTCTTCCTTTTTTTTCTCCTTTTTTCCTGCCCCCCAATCTTCGGTGGCTATTTATAGCCACTAACAGGGGAGAGCTGAGCACCTGCTCCGTTCATAATTCACCTGCTCAGCCAACTGCCCCACCAATCATGCAACTACTCTGCTGACTTGCATTATTTATTATTTGTTTTTTTTTCTTGTTTTATTATATATAATAATAAATATTTATTCAGTATTATAAAAAGCCAGTTTCAACCGCTAACACAAAAAAACATCTGATAGGTATCAACCCGGTAAACCGGGTTTTAACCGAAAAATGATGGTTTTGACCCAAAAATAGCTCGAAACTCATTTTTCATCCTAGTCGACATGGTTTGACCCGTATTGACCTGGTGAACTCAGTTTTGGTCAAAAATGACGTTTTTGACCTGAAACAGCTCGGAACTCATTTTTAAACCTGGTCGACATGGTTTGACCCATATTGACCCGGTGAACTCGGTTGTGGTTGAAAATGACGTTTTTAACCCGAAACAACCCGAAACTCATTTTTAAAACTGGTCAACATGGTTTGAATGAAAAGATGCGGTTGACTCGAGAAAAAAAATTTTGAATTTTCAAATTTTTCTCTTAATTAATTTTTTTTGGATTTTTTTGAAAACATATCAAAAACATGGGTCAAAAATTGGGTAGCAACAGATGCCCCCTCTTTACAATGCTTACGAAGCAAAAATCCTCGATGTTTTGCATAGTAAGCTTTGTAAAGAAAAAAAACTTGTCTTTCTGTCTCTCTTTTTTTCGTTAACCTGAGATCCCATCTGGCGACCTCCTTTACCAAAACCAAAGAATGTGTGTAGCTCGGTCAACCTGAAATCCCATATGGAGATTCCCTTTAACCAAAGCTACATGAGATCCCATCAGGCAACCTCATTCAATCAAAACAAAAGAATGTGTAAAACATGGTCTCATTGTAATGGGTAACCAACCCAGATGAAAAGAATGTGAAATGCAGTCTCATTGTAATGGGTGACCTACCCAAGAAAAAGAAAAGAGTGGTCTCATTGTAATGGGTAACCAACCCAGGTGGAGAAAAAAAAAAGATGGAGAATGGTCTCATTCTAATGGGTGACCTACCCAGAAAAAAATGGTGGTCTCATTGTGATGGGTGACCTACCCAAGTGGAAAGGATATGAAAAAGCGGTCTCGTTGTGATGGGTGACCTACCCAAAAAAAAATGGTGGTCTCATTGTGATGGGTGACCTACCCAAGTGGAAAGGATATGAAAAAGCGGTCTCGTTGTGATGGGTGACCTACCCAAATAAAAAAAAATGTGAAAAAGCGGTCTCGTTGTGATGGGCGACCTACCCAGAATGAAAAAAAATGTGAAATGTGGTCTCATTGTAATGGGTGACCTACCCAGATGGAAAAAATATGATGAAGTGGTCTCGTTGTGATGGGCGACCTACCCAAATAGAAAGAATGTGAAGTGCGGTCACATTGTAATGGGTGACCTACCCAAAAATGGAAAAAATATAAAGTGTGGTCTCATTGTAATGGGTGACCTACCCAGAGGGAAAAAATATGATGAAGTGATCTCGTTGCAATGGGCGACCTACCCAAATAGAAAGAATATGAAGTGCGGTCTCATTGTAATGGGTGACCTACCCGATTGATAAAATGCGAGGAAACTCGCAAGTGGTCTAATTGTTCCAGGCGACCTGCCCGATTGATAAAATGCGAGGAACTCGCAAGTGGTCTAATTGTTCCAGGCGACCTGCCTGATGATAAAATGCGAGGAAACTCGCAAGTGGTCTAATTGTTCCAGGCGACCTGCCCGATGGAAAAAAGAATGCGAGGAAACTCGCAAGTGGTCTAATTGTTCCAGGCGACCTGCCCGATTGATAAAATGCGAGGAAACTCGCAAGTGGTCTAATTGTTCCAGGCGACCTGCCCGATAAATGAAAAAAAAAATGCGAGAAAACTCGCAAGTGGTCTAATTGTTCCAGGCGACCTGCCCGATAAATGAAAAAAAATGCGAGAAAACTTGCAAGTGGTCTAATTGTTCCAGGCGACCTGCCCGATGATAAAATGCGAGCAAGTGGTCTAATTGTTCCAGACGACCTGTGCTTGACCGCTTTTTGTGATCGGCTTGTTTTAACTCGCAAGTGCACGAGTGTGCGATGTAGCAATTAACTCGGTAAGATCGAGGTCATATCCACAGAGAGCTAGATCTGGAAATTAAGCTAGGTAACAACAAAAAAACTCAAGAGAAATTAAATTAACAATAACTTGGTTGAAAATAATTGATGGATTTGTTTTCAAAGATGAAAAAGTGTAAATAGATTTTAAAAGACAAGAAAAAGTAAGTCTTGGTCCAAATCAATTTTAATGGTGATGTATTGGTGATTTCTTCAACATATATAAGATAACTCAACCTAATATCAACGATGGTGATATTAGATCGGAAGATATTACAATGAAGTTTTAAAAGATGAAGATTAATTATTGCTTAAGAATGAACAAGTACTTTCAAATTAAGTAAGACATTGAATCAAGCAATCTCTATACCAAAACTAAGGTTTGTGCATAAAAATTCAAGATTATAACATTACCTAAATGATTTCTAAAATTTCTTTGCAATAATAAAACATTCATGAAGAAGATGAGAAGATAATCATTAACATTCATTCATATCTTAAAGAACTCACCTCAATCACCATCATCCTTGATTTGGATCCAAGAAAGAGATTAGCCAACCATGATTATATATAAGAACACTTTAATAAACATGAAATAACTTGAATCAAACTGAAATAATAAGTTTTACAAACTAAAGAACCGAAATCTACAAAGAAGAACACAACAGAATTTCAGTAAAAATTCGGACACAAATCTGACTCTAACTTTGGACAGCAATTCGACCCTCTTAGAAGCCTCCCCTGGAGATGGCTATTAGAGACATATTTATAGGAAATTCTGTTAGCTTTCCATATCATTAAAGAACATCTCATTTTGACATCTGAGTCAACAGTTATGGGCAAAACACCGAAAGGTGTTCTGGAAAATTAAATCAGGCCAGCTTGGAGAACACTTTGGTGCACGTTTTTCTTCCTCCTTTATGAGCTGTTTCTTTCTTCTTTTTGACCCAAAATAATGTCACAATGTCCCCTCCAGCTTTCCATCCATGTGCTTGCCCTCTTGGATCAATTAATTGCCCAAAATAAATCAAATGTTATTTGTTGTGTGGACATGTAAGATCATGGATTGTGCTTGGGCTGATTTGGAGGCTGATTTGGGGCTGATTTGGGGCTGAACTTGAGGCTGAATTTGAGCATCAAATAAGTATACAAATGTACATATTATTTGGGCTAAGATTGACTTTGAAACCTTAAGTGTTTGATGGTTGAAGTTTGCACACAACATAAGGCAAGTTTGGGCTTGAAATAGATCATATGATATTCTTTTCTAGAATTGGAATAGAATTGATTTTTGGGGCAAATTTAGAGCACTAATTTGAACCAAGATTTGCTTCAATCTTCAACTAAATTTCTCTTCAATTCTTTGTTCCGAATTCTGACGTTGAATTTTCTGAAATAATTCATTTAAGCTCCAAAAACCTATCGAAACATTAAAAGAAACTTCATTACTAAAAAGCACATCACTTATTATAAAAACCCAAATAAAAACAATAAATACATATGTAAAATAAAAGACTTAATGATACTTTTGATGCACAATCACACCCCTGAACTTAGATTTTGCTAGTCCTCAAGCAAAACAAAACATAAAACCTTTAAAATAAAAACAACAATAATAACATAATTAGGCTCGACTCATCACACTTAAAGGACCTATCATGCAAACATTGGTATCTTTAACTTGGTGCACACAATAGCAAATAAAGAAAAATAAGCATACTCACATTCTCTAAGTCAAACATCCATACAAAATTCCAAATTCAATCGTATTTATCATCATGCAACCAACATAATTGATTCACGCGAAAAACTCAACTTGTAATCTTCCCTTTTCACTACTACAAACAAGGTAGCAAACTAAAGAAATATCTATATATATTTTTTCCTTTTTTTTTTCTTTTTTTTTTTTTTTTAAAGATATTATTTATTCTTTTTCTTTAAGTGATCACTTCCCTTTTGACGCGAATACAAACATTTGTGATGAATGCACCCGGTTACTCACAAAGTCACAAACTTAAAGTGCTTTTGCATACTCATATTTCAAGCTGCCTTTTGACGTAAAGATAAACATTTGTGATGAATACCCCTAGTTACTGAGCAACTCAAAACATTGGAGTAGATAGAACTTTGTACACATTTATTTATTTATTTGTGTAATAATTATTACTTTATTTACTTAAACCTTGTTTAGGACTAGATCAAAAGGGATAATCACAAGTAAAGCATCACACTCATCTTTCATGCATAATCACACAACTCACACAACTTTTACAAGGAAAGATGTACTTCAATAATCTTAAAAAAAAAAGTATGCTATATCTTGCTTTATAAGATATTATCTATCCCAAATTAAAGCATGCAATGTTCAACACAATAATGAATCCAAAAATGTAATGTTGATCCTAAACAAGTTCTCATTCACATTCGAATGCAAGTTTTTTTTTTTTTTTTTTTTTTTAAACAAGCATGGTTATCTCAAGCATTCAACATAATCAAATATCTAAAATTAAGTTTTACATTATCCTCAATGTAAAAAAGAAAGAGAAGAAAAGTATAACGATTAGAAAACTGTTACTCCCCTTTTGTTTTCAAGGATGAATGTCTGATTGACTTGGACATGAGCTGACTTCTTGCTTGATTTTTTTTTTTTTAACCTGCACATCATATTGATTTTTTTTTTTTAAATAAAGAACCTCACACCCCCCCCCAACTTAAAATAATGCATTGTCCCTAATGCATGAACAAGAAAATATAAGAGATGGAAGAAAGAAAATAAAAATAAAAATAAAAATAAAAATGAAAACGAAAAAAAAATCAAAATCAAAATAAAAACGCATTACTTCTGATACTACAATGGTATTGGATCTTCAAGATCCAATGTCTCAACTTCAGCCACAACGTTTTCAAGATAAGGTTTCAATCGATGACCATTTACTTTGAAAACATTTCCATTCTTAGGATTTTCTACCTCAAATGCACCATGCTCAGAGATGGATTTAATCACAAATGGACCAATCCATTTTGTCCTCAACTTCCCAGGAAAGAGATGTAATCGTGAATTATACAAGAAGAACCTTTTGACCAATATGAAAGGATTTTCTAAAAATATGTTTATCATGCAAAGCTTTCATCTTATGTTTTGAAATTTTTGCATTTTCAAATGCATCATTTCTCAGCTCCTCTAATTCATCCAATTGAAGCTTTCTATTTTTTTCAACCTCGTTTTCATTGTCATTGAATTGCCGGATGGCCCAATATGCACGATGCTCAATCTCAACAGGGAGATGACAAGGTTTTCCATAAACTAGCCTATAAGGGAGACATTTCTAAAGAGGTCTTGTAAGCAGTGCGATATGCCCACAAAAGCATCAACTAGTCGTAGGGACCAATCCTTACGGTTTGGATTGACTGTTTTCTCTAAAATGTTTCTTGATCTCCCTATTTGCCAACTCAGCTTGGCCACTAGTCTGTGGGTGATATGGGGTACTGACCTTGTGAATTACACCATATTTTCTCATCAACATCCCAATGGGCTTGTTACAAAAATGCTTTCCCCCATCACTAATCATATCCCGGGGCATGCCAAAACGAGAGAAAATATTTTCTTTTCAAGAATTTGACAACAACTCGATGGTCATTGGTGCGAGATGCAATGGCCTCCACCCATTTAGACACATAATCAACAGCTACAAGGATGAAGTGGTAGCCAAATGAACTTGGAAAAGGTCCCATGAAATCAATCCCCCAACAATCAAATATTTCCAAAACAAGAATGGGGTTAAGGGCATCATGTTACGCCTAGTGAGGTTACCTAGTCGTTGGCATCGGTCACATGCAACACAGAAGGCATGGACATCTTTGAACATAGTGGGCCAATAAAAACCACATTGCAAGATCTTGGCAGTCGTTTTCTTGGAAGAGAAATGCCCACCACAGGCTAATACATGACAAAAATTAATGACACTTGGAATTTTCATGATCAGGGATGCACCGCCTAACAATTTTGGTCAGGGCAATATTTTAAATAGGTAGGGGTCATCCAAAAAAAAGTACGCACGTTGCGCAAGAATTTTTGTTTATCAGTTTAGACCAATGAGAAGGAATCTGACTTGTGGCTAGGTAATTTGCTATGTCAGCATACCATGGAGAGCCAATGTAGGAAACAGTACCTGCACAAAATAAATTTTCATCAGCAAAGAATTCATTTATTGGAGATTCATCAGTTGTGGTCTCATAGCTTGAAAGACGGGACAAATGATCAGCCACTACATTCTCTACTCCCTTTTTATCTCGAATTTCAAGGTTAAACTCTTGGAGTAGGAGGATCCATCGAATCAAACGTGGCTTGGCATCCTGTTTTGTGAGCAAGTATTTCAATGCTGCATGATCAGTGAAAACAATAACAAGAGATCCAACCAAATAAGACCTGAACTTGTCTAATGCAAAGACCACAGCTAAGAGTTCTTTTTCGGTTGTAGTGTAATTCAATTGAGCATCATTCAAAGTCTTGCTAGCATAATAAATGACATGAGGCTTCTTATCTTTTCTTTGCCCTAAAACAGCCCCAACCGCAAAATCACTAGCGTCACACATCAGTTCAAATGGTAAAGACCAATCAGGAGCTTGCATGATTGGTGCAGTGGTCAACAACCCTTTAAGCTTTTCAAAAGCTTCTTGACATTTTGATGTCCAATCAAATTGGACATCTTGTGACAACAAGTTACACAATGGTTTGGCAATGGTACTAAAAGAATGAATGAATCTTCGATAGAAACCAGCGTGTCCTAAAAAGGATCTCACATCTTTCACAGTCCTAGGGGTAGGTAATTTTTGAATGACTTCAACTTTTGACTTAATCCACCTCTATCCTTTTGAAGAAACAATGTGACCTAAGACAATGCCATGTGTCACCATAAAATGACACTTCTCCCAATTAAGTACAAGATTGCTCTCTCTTCACATCTTTCAAGAACTTTTTCTAAATGCATTAGACACAACTCATAAGAATCCCCATAAACTGAAAAATCATCCATGAAAACTTCCAAAAAATTTTCCACCATGTCACTAAAGATACTCATCATACACCTTTGAAAAGTGGCTGGTGCATTACACAAGCCAAAAGGCATTTTTCTATAAGCATAGGTACCAAAAGGACAAGTGAAAGTGGTTTTTTCTTGGTCTTCTAAAGAAATCTCAATTTGGTTGTAACCTGAGTAGCCATCAAGAAAACAATAGAAAGCTCTTCCGGCTACTCTTTCAAGCACTTGGTCTAAAAATGGAAGCGGAAAATGGTCCTTCCTAGTCACCATGTTCAACTTACGATAATCAATGCACATACGCCATCCAGTTTGGATTCTAGTTGGTACTAGCTCATTATTTTCATTTTTTACGACAGTGACTCCAGATTTTTTTGGGACAACTTGGGTTGGACTAACCCATTTTGAGTTTGCAATGGGGTAAATGATACCCGCATCAATGCACATACGCCATCCAGTTTGGATTCTAGTTGGTACTAGCTCATTATTTTCATTTTTTACGACAGTGACTCCAGATTTTTTTGGGACAACTTGGGTTGGACTAACCCATTTTGAGTTTGCAATGGGGTAAATGATACCCGCATCAAGTAGTTTAAGCACTTCACCTCTCACTACTTCCTTCATGTTTGGGTTCAATCGTCTTTGCATTTGCCTCACAGATTTAGCCTCTTCTTCAAGATATATTCTATGTGTACATAAAAGAGGGCTAATTCCTTTCAAGTCAGTGATTGTCCACCCAATTGCTTTCTTGTGTTTTCTCACCACTCTCAAAAGTTCTTGTTCCTGCTCTATGCTAAGTTTTGATGAAATCACAATAGGATATGATTCATCTTCCCCTAGAAATGCATACTTAAGATCACTCGGTAAAGGCTTCCTTTCTGGTTTATAAGGTCGGACAAGAGATGCCTCCACTTTCACTTGGGGTGAAATCAAAGGCTCAAACGATGGGGTCCATTGACCTATTGACATAATAGGCATTGGATCCAGATAAGTCTCGAGTTCTTTTACTTCCTCATCAACACATTCCAAAGAATAAAGTCTTTCATCATGAATTAAAGTTCTTTCCAATGGATCCTTTACCCATTCTCTCTCAAAGTGTTCTTGACAAATTGTTTGGATCAAATCTACCTCTCTAATGTCCTCATGTTCACCAATTTGTTTGGAGACATTGAATATGTTCATCTCCACAGTCATATTCCCAAAAGACAATTTCATCACCCCATTCCTACAGTTAATTAAAGCATTGGATGTAGCTAGGAAAGGTCTACCTAAGATGACTGGGATGGGAGCATTAGAACCTTGAATAGGTGCGGTGTCTAACACTACAAAATCAACAGGAAAGTAGAATTTATCTACTTGGACCAACACATCCTCAACAATACCCCTAGGAATCTTGATTGACCTATCAGCTAATTGAAGGGTGATTCGAGTAGGCTTGATTTCTCCTAAACCTAATTGTTCGTAAACAGTGTAGGGTATCAAATTCACACTTGCTCCTAAATCCAACAAAGCTTGGTCTATCTTATGACTTCCAATAATGCATGAAATGGTAGGACAACCAGGATCTTTGTATTTGGGAGGGGTCTTAAACTGGATGATGGCACTAGCATGCTCAGTTAGAAAGGCTCTTTCTTTCACATTCAATCTCCTTTTGACTGTGCATAAGTCCTTAAGGAACTTTGCATAAGATGGGACTTGTTTAATTGCATCAAGGAGTGGAATGTTGACTTTCACTTGTTTGAACAATTCATAGATTTCCGAGTTCACAAGATCATGTTTAGGTTTCCCTAACCTCTGTGGAAATGGTGCTCTAGGAACAAATTCTAAATCACTCACTTTGACTCCAATTTTTCTTGAATCATCTCCTTTCTCACTCATCTCTTTCTCATTTATCTCACCTTCTTTGTCACTCAAACTCTCATTTGTCACTTGTGTTTTGATTCCCTCTTCACTCTCCCTAGATTTCTCCTCCACAATACCTTTAGGAATCCCAAAACCTATAGCTTTGTCAACAATCTTTCCACTTCTAAGGGTAGTGATGGCTTGGACTTGTTCATGGTTTGAAGGTTCACCAAGTGAAGATTCACTCATGTGTACCTGACCTCTAGGATTTGGCATTGGTTGAGCTGGGATCTTTCCCTTCTCTTGAATGCTTAGTGATTGAGTCAACTTGGTTAGTTGACTTCGAATGTCATCTAAGGTCCTATTGGTCTGGTCTTGAAATTTGTAAGCTTGGTTGTTGATTCCTCCTTGTGTTTGCATGAATTGTTGAAGAGTATCCTCTAAGGATCTCTTATGAGGTGGTTGGTACGTGTTATGTGTGGGAGCATGAAATGGTTGGGGTGGAGGTTGAAATGTTTGAGGTGCTGAAGAGCCCTCATTTCTCCATCCAAAATTTGGGTGGTTCCTCCATCCAGGATTATAGGTCTCAGAGTAGGGATTGCCTACTTGGTTTGAAAATGGCTTTCTAACATTATTTGAATCAGAAGTTTGGCCATATAGCACTTCCTTGAAGGCTGGAATGGTAGGACACTCAGTTGTCCTATGCCCTTTGCTCTCACAAACAACACAACTTTCCTCTTGTTGTTCACTCATGACATGCACTTTTTTAATCTCAAGAGACTCTACTTTCCTAGCCAATGAGGCTAATCTAGCATTAAGATCATCAGTCTCTTTTAATTGGAACTTCCCACTTGAATGAGAAATGGTGTTTCTAGACTCAACATGAAGTGGGAGAGAAGTCTCCCATTGCTTTGTGTTTTCAGCCAATTGATCAAAAAAAATCGAAGGCTTCACTTGGTTCTTTGTCATAAAACTCACCATTACACATGGTTGACACTAGCTTTTTAAAATCTGTGGTAAGAGAGTCGTAGAAGAAACTCACTAACCCTCCACATCTCAAAACCATGGTGGGGCATGCATTTTAACAAGTCTTTGAACTTTTCCCAAGCTTGGTGAAATGACTCATTTGGACTACAAGAAAAATTCATCATTTGACGTTGTAAGGCTGCCGTCCCTATGAGTGGGGAAGTATTTTTTCAAAAATTCAGCTTGTATTTCTCTCCATGTACCTATAGACCTAGGACGTAAGGAGTTTAGCCAAAGCTTGGCTTTATCCTTTAGAGAGAATGGGAACAAATTTAAGCCGAATAGTTTCCTCAGTGCATGTTCTATCAATAAAAGTATTACATACCTCTTCAAAGTCCTTAATGTGTATGTATGGATTTTCAGAATCCATACCGTGAAATGTGGGAAGAAGTTGAATCATGCCCGGTTTCAAATTGAAAGCTTGTTGGTTAAGAGGCAAGATAATACACGAAGGTGTACTTTGTCTAGCCGGGTGAAGATACTCTCTAAGAGTTCGAAAATTAGGTTGATCATTAAATTGTGGAGGTCCATTACCTTGAACACTCCCTTCACCCTCTACATCTTCAACATTAGCCATGATAAAATAATAATAATAATAATAAAAATAACAATTATATGAATACGAAAGGAAAGGAGAGAAAAAAAAAAAAATTGCAAATAAAAGTAAATGAAACGTACAAGATAAAGTAATGGCTCAAAAATAAAAATACAACAAATTAAGAAATTCACTCTCCAACTAATAAACAATATTAACAACAATAAACATTAAAAGATAAGTATAACAAGCATGAATAAAGAGGCGGTAATACCGGCCAAGCACTTCAAAACAATAAATATTAAAGAAATAATAACAATAAATAACAACAAAATAAAATAAACAAATAACAACAAAATAAAATAAACAAGAGGCGGTAATACCGGCCAAGCACTTCAAACAATAAATATAAAAGAAATAACAACAATAAATAACAACAAAATAAAATAAACAAGAGGCGGTAATACCGGCCAAGCACTTTAGACAATAAATATAAAAGAAATAACAACAAAAAAATAAAATAAACAAGAGGCGGTAAAACCAGCCTTATAATATAAATAATAAATATTAGAAACTAACTAGAATAAACAATAAAAGAAAAATGGTTGAACCAACCAAAATCCAACAATTAATAGTCCAATATCCAAAAAGTTGAGGTCAAATTTTTTTTTTTAGGCGGTAAAACCAGCCATTTGATTTTTTATTTATATGAATTTTTTTTTATTTTTCAATAATCAAATATAAATTTGTTACCTTTGCTTGCTAGCTCCCCGGCAACGGCGCCAAAATTGCTTGACCGCTTTTTGTGATCGGCTTGTTTTAACTCGCAAGTGCACGAGTGTGCGATGTAGCAATTAACTCGGTAAGATCGAGGTCATATCCACAGAGAGCTAGATCTGGAAATTAAGCTAGGTAACAACAAAAAAACTCAAGAGAAATTAAATTAACAATAACTTGGTTGAAAATAATTGATGGATTTGTTTTCAAAGATGAAAAAGTGTAAATAGATTTTAAAAGACAAGAAAAAGTAAGTCTTGGTCCAAATCAATTTTAATGGTGATGTATTGGTGATTTCTTCAACATATATAAGATAACTCAACCTAATATCAACGATGGTGATATTAGATCGGAAGATATTACAATGAAGTTTAAAAAGATGAAGATTAATTATTGCTTAAGAATGAACAAGTACTTTCAAATTAAGTAAGACATTGAATCAAGCAATCTCTATACCAAAACTAAGGTTTGTGCATAAAAATTCAAGATTATAACATTACCTAAAATGATTTCTAAAATTTCTTTGCAATAATAAAACATTCATGAAGAAGATGAGAAGATAATCATTAACATTCATTCATATCTTAAAGAACTCACCTCAATCACCATCATCCTTGATTTGGATCCAAGAAAAGAGATTAGCCAACCATGATTATATATAAGAACACTTTAATAAACATGAAATAACTTGAATCAAACTGAAATAATAAGTTTTACAAACTAAAGAACCGAAATCTACAAAGAAGAACACAACAGAATTTCAGTAAAAATTCGGACACAAATCTGACTCTAACTTTGGACAGCAATTCGACCCTCTTAGAAGCCTCCCCTGGAGATGGCTATTAGAGACATATTTATAGGCAATTCTGTTAGCTTTCCATCCATGTGCTTGCCCTCTTGGATCAATTAATTGCCCAAAATAAATCAAATGTTATTTGTTGTGTGGACATGTAAGATCATGGATTGTGCTTGGGCTGATTTGGAGGCTGATTTGGGGCTGATTTGGGGCTGAACTTGAGGCTGAATTTGAGCATCAAATAAGTATACAAATGTACATATTATTTGGGCTAAGATTGACTTTGAAACCTTAAGTGTTTGATGGTTGAAGTTTGCACACAACATAAGGCAAGTTTGGGCTTGAAATAGATCATATGATATTCTTTTCTAGAATTGGAATAGAATTGATTTTTGGGGCAAATTTAGAGCACTAATTTGAACCAAGATTTGCTTCAATCTTCAACTAAATTTCTCTTCAATTCTTTGTTCCGAATTCTGACGTTGAATTTTCTGAAATAATTCATTTAAGCTCCAAAAACCTATCGAAACATTAAAAGAAACTTCATTACTAAAAAGCACATCACTTATTATAAAAACCCAAATAAAAACAATAAATACATATGTAAAATAAAAGACTTAATGATACTTTTGATGCACAATCAACCTGCCCGATGAAAAAAAGAATGCGAGGAAACTCGCAAGTGGTCTAATTGTTCCAGGCGACCTGCCCGATGATAAAATGCGAGGGAACTCGCAAGTGGTCTAATTGTTCCAGGCGACCTGCCCGATGATAAAATGCGAGGAAAATCGCAAGTGGTCTAATTGTTCCAGGCGACCTGCCCGATTGATAAAATGCGAGGGAACTCGCAAGTGGTCTAATTGTTCCAGGCGACCTGCCCGATGATAAAATGCGAGGGAACTCGCAAGTGGTCTAATTGTTCCAGGCGACCTGCCCGATGATAAAATGCGAGGGAACTCGCAAGTGGTCTAATTGTTCCAGGCGACCTGCCCGATGATAAAATGCGATGAAAATTGCAAGTGGTCTAATTGTTCCAGGTGACCTGCCCGATAATAAAATGCTTGAAAGTGAATGAGCTTCAGGGTTGATGAAAACTTCTAAAGTCATACCTGTACGGTTGAGATTTGATCTGTAAATCGATCTCAAAGATGATGTAAGCTTCTCACGAAAGTCGTATATGTACAGCTGGGATCTGATTTGCAAATCAATCTGAAAGACGACGCTCAAGAAAGTTTTATATGTACAGTTGAGATCTGATTTGCAAATCAATCTCAAAGACGACGCTCAAGAAAGTCTTATATGTACAGCTGAGATCTGAGCTTCTATTCAAAATGATGGCAGGAGCAAATTCCCTATAAATCACGCGGTATCGGGCAAAAGACATCATCAACTTCTCACATTTTCAATACTCTTAGAGTTCTTAACTTTTGAAGTTTTAACCATGTCTTCCTCTACTTCCAATGCTAATCCAAACCTTGCTCCTGCGGCAGAGCCTGTAGTTTGGCGTACTACTTTTGAAGTGAATGGTCGTCCAGTTACAATAGAGGATACTGTAATGGACAATGAAGATATTGTTATAGCCGTGGCTAGAGACATGATCCTTCCTCGTTGTTGCTACCCAATTTTTGACCCATGTTTTTGATATATTTTCAAAAAAATCCAAAAATGGAGAAAAACAATGAAAATCCAAAAAAATATGTTTTTTTGATATATTTTCATCATTTTAGCATTTTCAACGTCGTCTAAAAAGAATTTAAATTGTTAAAAGATTTTCAAACGTGTTCGACTTTTCACGCGTCATTTTTAAATCATTGATTTTCTACATTTTGAGTCGACGTTGATATTGCTCGTTTCAAAAAATACAAAAAATAAGAAAAATCAAAATTTACAAAAAAGAAAGAAGTTGAGGGACCAAGTTGAAAAACCTAGCAACATTTTTGCCTATAAATACTGGTCTTTAACTCAAACAAGAGGGGGTAATTTTGACACATTCAGAAAAAACACAACAAACCCTAAAAACCCACTCTTTCTCTCCACTCACAAAAAAACCAGCCGGCGGCGCCCCCCTTACTGGTTTTGAATTTTTATCCCCGGGGGTCCTTGGATTTTTCCTCTCCCAGAACCAGAGAGCCAAGGACCCCCCACCATTTCTGATCCTACATTTTTACCCCGTCGTTTCCCATTTTCTTCTCCGTCAGCACCGTCCCCCACCCTTGGTTTTTTTTACCCCGGCCAAACAGCCCCCCAAAACCCCCTCCGAATTTTTATTTTTCGAGCTTCAGCCGCTCTCCCCTGGCCGGCCCTCTTCCTCCGGTTTCCCCAGCCAATCGTCGATCTGCTCTCCTCCATTCGGCCCCCAGCGGCGGCAGCAGCAGCAGCGGCGTCCATCTCTGCTCTCACTCTTCTCAGCCGACAACACAGACGCCTCCACCACCAGCAGCCCCTCTCTCACTCACGGCGGTCAGGCAGCAACGCCTTCCCCTCTGCTGCGACCCAGAGCAGCCCCAAGACAGCCTCTCCCTCTGCTGCGACCCAGAGCAGCCACTGCTGCCACCGACCGGAGTGAAGACCACACAGCAGCAACCCCAGCAGCGCCGTCCATAGATCGGCTGCAACCGCCACAGGCACCGCCCGATCTGCCATCCTGAAGCAGAGGAGAAGAAGAAGAAGAAACCCACGGACTGATCTGCAACGAAGAAGAAGAGAAAGAGGAGCAGATCGAAGACGGCGGAGAAAGAAAGAACAAAAAAACAGATTTGAAAAACTAAGAAAAACTTAAAATCGACTGCCCTTGCTGTGTGTTTTTTTGGATTTGCAGGTGAAGAGATCGAAGGGAGGAGGAAGCATTACAGCCCCCTCACGCTGCCTGATTTTCGGGGCGGCGCGTGAGCCCACGCGCCGCCAGTCACGGCGGGGCGTGGGGTCCACGCGCCGCTACTGTTCAGGCAGCCCAGAATTGTTCCTGAATTTGTTTTGGTTCATTTTTGTAATTTCCAAATGGTTTAATGTAATATTTGTTTAGTTTTTAGTTTTTTGTAATTTGTATTTTGTAAATATGGATGTAAAAGAAAAGAAAAGAAATAAAAATAGTGAAAGTGAATGTGTGTGTTTGTATGTGTTTTATTTTTTTTTATATATATTTTTATTTTTTTAATGATAAAATTGCAGATATTAAAGAAGAATTTAATATTTTGATTGGATCACGGTTAAGAATTATTAACTTATACGTAAGTGATATTTCTAATTTCCGATGAAAAGACAATTATTAAAACTTCTTTAACACGTCAAAACCACGAAGCAGCTTACCTAAGGTAGGGTGCGTTAGGGGTGCTAATACCTTCCCTAACCACAACCAGTCCCTTACCCGCGAATCTCTGACAAGACCAGTACATCCGGTTTCCTAGTAGCCCGAAATCAATTACTAGGTGGCGACTCCAACGAACCAAATTCAAACATTACGCAACGAGACGAAAAATCGCCAGCCGATGCCGCGAACCAGATTTTTTTTGGGGTGCGACACTCGTGATGAATTAATACTGGCAGCCAGGACCGATATTGAAGCAGTGAATCAGTCACTTGCTCTCAGTATCAGAGCTACGTCGTCTTTGGTGAACGTTGTGGAGCGTCTTCATGCCAGGAGACTTGAGTTGAATACTCAAATTCCTGAGCTCTATAATCAGATTGAGAATTTAAGGAAAAGGCTCCATGATGAGAGACGTTACAGAAACGACTTGGAGAGGAGAAACGAAGAACTCAATGCACGTGTTGACTTTTGGAGGGACTATGTTAACACACGACACCTCGAGTTCGAGGAACAGATGGAACGCATAATTAACCAGTTTGAGGAATTTCGAGTAATGATGGATCATCAGCGAGCTGAAAATATCCCTAATCGTCCTCGCAGTGTTTAACGTTTGTACTTGTAAACCATTATGCCCATGAATAAAAATCCATCTTTCTCGTCTTTATTCATGAATTTTGCTTTTATGGAATTGCCACATTTGATATGATTTAAAAGAACTTCAATTCATCTTGTGTCTTGTTGGATCCCGTGAGGAGTTTTGTTTCGAGAGATATCTGCAAAACAAATATGCGATGCTTGTGAAGTGAGATGATATGCAATGCATCTTACCTGTTTTTGAAATATAGATCCCCGTTCATCTTGTTTGAGGATCTTGACTTTGAGTGAGTTGTTTTGATTTACGCGTACTTCAAGTCTACTCAAGCTGACCCATGTTGTCCATTTTATAAGATAAGCATTGTTTGAGTTTCCCAACAGTCACTGCACGTTTCTCTATTGGTAACTTCACTGAGAGAATTAGCTTCTCCGTGGCTCGACATTGTCCTGAGATTTCATCTGCATTTCTCTTACTGAAGATGTATCAGTTGTCTTGTTGTCTAACTGATCATACTGTAAGAGTCAATAATCTCCTTTCATAGATACTGGAAATCATACTATTTCAGTCCTCATGCTAGAAGAAGCCCACAGTTTATCACGTGTATTTTCCACTAGGGAAGCAAATTTCTTTGTCGTTAAGGATCTGGTAACTGCTTCTCTGCCCCCTGGAGAATTAACTGCCTCATTTCATTTCCTCCTTTGCTCTTGTTGTCATTAGAATCTCTGGTTTTCTAATGGTGCCTCATAATGTGTTATACGCTCATTTTTCTTACAAAGAAAACCTTTTTCCAAAAATGATTTTTCAAAAGATCTGTTTTGTTCACGAAAACTGAAACTCTCAATGTCTGTTTATAACAATGTTCAGGCAATTCTGGGGCTTTTATGTCAAATCTTTTGGTAAAAGTAATCTAAGATGAAGGTAAGTGATGAGATGACCTTCTGCTTTGGTTTTCAAAGTGTTCAAGCGATTGCTTGAAGGTGTTTTGAGAGAAAAGAAACAATTTGCCTTTTATCTTTAGAAACACTCTTTTTAACAGCATTAATAATAACGAGTAATTATTTGCTACGCCATGACTCTTTATGGAAAAGTCTCTTATATTTTGAGAACGCCATTTATTGATCCAGGTCGCTTACTTGATTAGAAAGGACTTCAAAGGCACGTAATGTATTTTATGGCTCAAGGCTATAAAAGAAAGAGCATTCCATAAGCTCAAAAAAAAGTGTTTAAGGGCTTATAAACTATAGATCACTATTATCTTGTCTTGGCATTTTCTTTTGCTACCTTGACAACAAAAATGATGCTAAATATTCCAAATGAGGAACTTCTGTTTTCTTTTTTGTTATTCCCATATTTGTTAGGAATTCTCTCAATTGTTTGGAATTTAATTGAATTCTTTGTTGTCAAACTTTCTTTATAAGCTCACATGCCTTCAAGACAATTTCCTTAATCATATTTCACTTTTTGCCCCCTAGTGTAGGGTGTGATCTTAGTTAAGGTTCTCATGAAAGAAAAGGCTTTAAATAGACTCAGCTCAAATTGGGACTGCAAAGGATAATTTTAAAGAAAGTGAAGGGAATATCAAAGATGGCCTTTCCTCATTTCAAGTAAGATCAATTAAAACCAATAAACTTTGTCCATATCCAACGTAATGCTTTGGATATGTAAGATACCATGTTTTGCGCGTCCATGACAAACTAATGTACTACCAACCATTATTCATGCTGATAAAATGTGGATCCAAGACATAACTAATATCTTGGAGTGATAGTTGTTCCAATTGCATGTTTTGGACTTGTTTGGTCATCTCTTTCAAGAGAATTGTTCTGAACATTATTTCAAACAAAATCATTGATTTATTTCATTGAAATCACAAACAAAATCAGTTCTTTTAAAAACTCATTTAAGAAGAATGGATTCTCCTGTAAAAAAAAGTTTGAAAGATCAAATTGTTGAGCAATTGAGATCATGCATGAGCTTTTTGGTGAGGTATATGCAAAGGGAATTTCCTAGCCAAAACTTCATTGATTTGATTGGATGAAACACATCATACAGAATACTTTTTCACAGAATCAGAGTTCACAGGCCTAGGTAAATCATCTCCATCCATCCTAGTTAACAACAGAGCCCCTCCGGAAACTACTTTCTTCACTATGGGCCTTCACCCACTTTATGAAGTAATCAATGGCTACTAAGATAAATTGATATTTATTGTTGGCCTTTGGGTTGATTGGCCCAATCACATCTATTCCCCACATTGCAAATGGCCACGATGATGTCATATTAAACAGAGGAGATGGAGGTGCATTTATCTTATCACTGTACACTTGACATTTATGGCATTTTCTGACATAATCGATGTAATCTTTCTCCATGGTCATCTAGAAGTACCCAGATCGTTGCATTTGTCTAGCCATCATATGCCCCCTTGCATGAGTTGCACAAATTCCTTCATGAATTTCTTGCAATATTACCTTAGCTGCGATTTCATCTAGACATCTTAGTACGATGCCATTGAATGATCTTTTACATAGAATTTCTCCATCCAGGTAAAATTACATGGCTAGCCTTCTCAAGGTCTTCATATCTGCTTTAGATGCTCCCAAGGGAAATTCTCCCTATTCTTATCGCTTGTTCTATTCTCTCAGCGATAGTTACAGCATCATAGAAATGCTGAGCTGAACTACCCACAAGGTGTTCAAAGTATGGAGATTTAAAAGTGTTAGAAAATAGAGTGACCATTTCTTTTTCTAACAAAGAGGGTTGCACATGAGATGCTTTTTCACGCCATCTCAAAGCGTATTCTCTGACAGTCTCTTTGTTGCCCTTCTCCATGACTAATAAGCTTGACCTGTCCGGGGCTACCTCCATGTTGAATTTATACTGCTCCACAAAGGCTTTTACCAAATCTTTCCACTTTCTGATCTTAGTATTATCCAACCTTGTATACCAGCTTAATGTCGATCCAGAAAGACTGTCTTGAAAGAAATGGATGAGAAGTTTCTCATCATTCACTACTTCTGCCATCTTATTGCAGTAAGATTTAAGATGAGTGACTGGGCATTCAGTTCCAGTATACTTGATGAATTCTGGTACCCTAAATTCTTTGGGTACAACTACATTTGGAACTAAACACATTTCTGCAGCATAAACAGGATCATATAAGTCTGCCCCTTCGACTACCTTCAATCTTTCTTCCAGAGCGGTCAATTTATCATAATCGATATTTTCAAAGAACTTCATGATTTGTGGGTCATCAGTTGCCAGGTTTACAGTAACTGGCACTTGTACTGGTGGAACAGTGGCAGTGAACTGTTGTTCAAATGAAGAGGGATTTGCCCCTAAATTTTGAGGCGGGAATACAAAGGGAGTTGCTGGCATAGATATAGATGGAGTTGCAACTGCTGGCTGAGTAGAGGTACCTTCCCCAGACTTGGCTACTAGGGCCTGCTCGAGTAGACTTGTAAGTCGTGCTATATCGTTTTTCATGTTCTCCAACTCTCTTTGATAATGAGCCTCTAGATGGGCCCTTTCTTCATTCTCCATGATCTTCCTTCGTAATCGAGTGTAATGAATTTTATGGTCTCTTGGGGGACCTATATTTCAACCCCTGAATGAATGCAAGTAAACTAAATGAAATGCATCAATGAATGCAAAATGTCATATGGTTTATGCATGCTTGTTATTGGTTTCAAATTTTTTTTTTAAAAACAATTATGACGAGGAACAGACCAGATCAGATTCTCTTAAAAAAAAGTTCTCACTGAGGACTCCAAACCTACAGGGACTTAAACCGATTTAGGGGAGAAATTTTATGCCATGTTCTGATGGCAAACAATCCCTTTCATCATGTTGGTTCAATTCTGATCTGGTCAAAAATTCCTCAATAGTAATGGTTTTTTTTTTTAATCTCACACTTCCTATGAGGATCGGTGGAGATTTAATGAGAATATGAAATGTATATGAACATGTATGTTAATGCATTGATATTTGTTTGTGTCCTAAAAGGTATATCCTAATGGATAGGATCTAGCTCATAGGGTTTGGCTCAGTTGATTCTAATCTTAAAGATTTTCTTTGGTTCTTAGATTGCCCGAATTACCCATGGGGTAATCAGTCTCTTAACCTTATACAACATGAGTATGGGAAGAAAATTCCACAATACCCGTTGCATAGGGTGAGTTACAATCCAAGCGAAAGTCCAAATGAGCATCAGTGGACATAAGTCACACTTGCCACCTGAATCTTTCTTTTCTAGTCTTAAAAAGGACGAGCTCGGGTCCAGAGCTTTTATGGGTTTATTGTGAAGTGTGTGAATACACAAATAAATAACATGCATGCATGTGTAATTAAAAAAAAATTGATTTACAATTGATATTGCATAAAATAAATAGTGCAAATAAAATAAATACTCAAAAAATAAATAGCAATAAAAAGAATGAAAAGCACACACAAGCAGTTGGTTCAACCCTAAATCCCCAGTGGAGTCGCCATTCTGTCGATACACGACGTCGGGCGACGGCTCCATATCATTTTTGTTTATTTAACAAAAAGATTTTGTTTTGATTGGTTGAAATGAAAATTTTATTGGAGTCGCCATCTAGTAATTTGAGGGAACTAGAAATCCCAAATTAGACACTGGTTCCAGAGATTCAGGTACTGGGTTAGTTATGATTAAGGGAAGGTAGACACCACCCTTAAAACATCCTTTCAAAAGAAAGGTTACCCTTACTTGTGTGTTTTTTATTTGTTTCAAATGATATTATATTTTGAGCTTATTTGCAATTTTATTATTTTTTATGGTTAACGTCGGTCCCTAAAAATAGGAGACACATTAAAAATGACATCAGTCCCTAAAAATAGGAGACTTGTCTAAAATATTGACGTTTAACCCTATAAAGGAGAAGTACGTCTGAGTTACCTTAATAAACTTTTAAGTACTATCGGTGTTGGACCCGCGTTGTTATTCTTTTTTTTTGTTTTATTTTTTTTATTTTACAACATGCAAGAAAATTTATATACAAAATAACAAAAATGTTAGAAATAAAAAAAAAAATTACTTGAGCACCACAGTATAGGTAAAAGACTGAAATACCCTCGGATTTATCAGAAATTTACGAAAATGCCACTGGCGGCGCGTGTGGCTCACGCGTGGCTACTGTTGGTGGCGGCGAGATTTTCAGGCGAGATTTCTGGCCAATCGATAGTCGGTTCTAGTAGATCTGAGGCCGAGGATTCTGTTGGTGGTGGTCTCGACGTCCGTTGATGGCTGAGGAGGGAGAGTCAACGCCTTGAAGCTTCGGTGGCCGGCGACGATCGCGGCCTTTTTCCGGCCAGATGAGGCGGTGAAAACGATGAAAACCACCGGGGTTTTACTTTACAGCATGTGAGGAACCTTTATGTGGTGGTACGGAGGTTTGATACGGCCGATGACGGGAGATCGGAGGAGAGAGAGAGTCGCCGGCAAGAGGAGAGAGATGCTCTGAGATTGGCTACGGTGCGGACGCGTATATGGTGTACCGGTGCCGCTGAAGGATGTTAACCGTTGGATCTTGGATGAAACGATCGGATGGCTGTGATTGGCTAGATCTGCAGGTTGATCGGACGGCTGTGATTTTCTGGGTTTTGATCCTGTGTGGCTCGGTGCACCGAGATTTTATATTTCAAAGCATTATTGTTTTGAAGAATGGCACTTACTTGTTCAGCTAAAAAGGCTTTCTTTTTCACATTCAGTTTTCTCTTCACAGTGCACAGATCTTTCAAAAATTTAGCATAGGAAGGAACCTGTTTAATAGCATCCAACAAAGGTATATTGATCCTTACCTGTTTGAAAATTTCAAAGATTTCAGAGTTGTGACTAACTTTCCTTTGTTTGATCATGGCATGAGGAAATGGAAGTGCTGGCGGGGAATCAGCCTTTTCTTTGCAATGTTCAGGTTCAACCCCTTCCTTACCCTCAGAGATAGACTCATCATCTTTCTCACAAGGTTCAAGAATAGGTTTTTCAATAACCTTACCACTACGAAGAGTGCTGACTGATTTGACTTGATCCATGTGTTGGCTTCCAGAACTACTTGCATTTGCATTGTATTTCCCCTTTGGATTTTGCTGTGGTTGAGAAGGAAACTTACCTTTCTCTTGGAAACTGAGAGCAGATGTTAATTTTGCAAGAGCATCTTTAAAATCGGTCATGCTTTGAGCAAGTTGAGTGTTGATTGTCTCCTGCTTTTCAATGAATGCATGCAATGTTTCCTCAAAATTTCTTCTAGGAGGTGGAGCATAAGGAGGTGCATATCCATGAGAATTTTGGAAATTATGGTGTGCTTGAAACGGTGGCTGTGAAGTTTGTGTATTATTGTTGTCACTCTTCCAACTGAAATTTGGGTGATTTCTCCAACCAGGATTGTATGTTTGCGAGTATGGGTTATGGTTGGGTCTTTGGAAACTGTTTAAAGCATGGGCTTGTTCATGGAGGCATTCCTTAAAAGAAGGCAAAGTTGGACAATCATTTGTTGAATGTTCATTGGTTTCACAGATTTGACACACAATGTCTTGAACAGATTTTAATTGACCACTTTTTTTCAATTCAAGTGCTTCGACTTTTCTAGCTAAAGATGCAAACTTGGCTTGGTGGTCATGATCTTCCCTAAGGTTGTGCATACCTCCACTAGATATATAAGGTTGAGTTTTACTTGGTGCCTCATAAGTACCTGTGGTGTCCCAATTTTGAGCATTTTCGGCTAGCAAGTCTAGGTACTCCATTGCTTCATTAGGGTCTTTATCTTCAAAAGTTCCATTGCACATCAATTCAACAATTTGCCTATCTCTAGGTGTTAAACCTTCATAAAAATGTGAAACCAATCTCCATGTTTCAAAACCATGATGTGGGCAAGTATTAAGCAAATCTCGATACCTATCCCAACATTGGTAAAATGTTTCTCCTGGCTTTTGAGTGAAAGTGATGATTTGTCTTTTGAAAGAGTTTGTTCTGTGAGATGGAAAAAACTTCTTTAAAAATTGTTGTTGCATATCATCCCAAGCACGAATGGATCGTGGTCTCAAATTTTGTAGCCATGTTTTAGCTTTATCTTTTAATGAAAAAGGAAAAAGCTTTAATCGAATGGTGTTCATGCTACAATTTGAGTCATTATAGGTATTACAGACCTCCTCAAATTCCCTTAAATGCAAGTATGAATTTTCTAAGTCTAAGCCATGAAAAGATGGTAAGAGTTGAATAATGCCTTGCTTAAAATTAAAATGAGATGCATCAGGAGGGAAAACTATGCATGAGGGTGCACTTGTTCTTGTGGGATTCATGTGGTCTCTAAGTGTTCTCATACGGTTATTCTCATTATTCTCATTATGAAGTGATTGATTATCTTCTTCGGCCATATTTTCTGAAAATGATGAGGATACCCTACAAAGTCTACCACTTAATGTACGTGACCAAACTCTCATGCACGTGTAAGAAGAGAATAAAAGCAAGAAAAAAGAAAATAGAAGAAAAGAAACAAAACAAAACAAAGGAAACAAAAATAGATAAAATGAAAAGTGAAAAGAGAAAATAAATTAAATATTATAATTTATACAAGAATTTACCTCCCCGGCAACGGCGCCAAAAACTTGACACGACCAAAAGCTTGATGTCTTCTCCCAAGTGCAGGAGTGTCGAAGTAATAAATAACCCGGCAAGACCGGGGTCGAACCATAGAGAGGTTAATTGTATAAATTATAAATAACAAGACAACAAAACAACAACAACAATAACAATAACAACAATAACACTCAGTACGTGGCGTTGTTACACCTGAGAATGATCCAAAAGATCGGGTCACAGGTTTCCAGCCTATATACTAAGTTTATGAAAAGATCAAGAGGATATATTACAGAATGTAAATAATAATAATAATAATAATAATAACAATAATAACAATAATAAAAGCAGAAGATGAAGAAATTAATGAGAACTTTGAGATGAAAGATTAACGTAAGGATTAAACAATGATAAAAACAAATGTCAAGGTTAGAGGATCCACTAATGGTACTTCAAACAAGTATAATATAAACTCTTATTACTCAATTGGAAACCACACATAAAGGAGGTTCCAATCAGATTATAAATTGTTAACATGATTACATTAGTTATCTTATTCGAATAAAGCTAATACTTGTAAATGTTGGCAGGCATTCATGATTATAACTTATGTTAACAACAAATCAAGTCCCTTTCATAGCTCAGGTGTCGGTTATACCATACAGTATGGGCTATGAAAGTACCAAGTATTTGTTGTACCAAGTGTTATACAACATAAATCTAGATTAACCATTTAACAAGCAAAGTATTAAAAGTGAACAAGATAACAAATATAAATATGTTAGTATCCAACGTTAAGGTCCATATTAAGTTTATATTATACTTATTCTTACACCATTAGTGTACCCTTTTCACCTTGACATAATTAACTTAACTAAACATAATGAAAGAAAGAAACATAAATAAACAAGATAAGAACATAAATGAGAAAGAAGTTAACTAAGTAAAAGAAAGGAAATGAAGTGCATAAACTTGATATTAATGAAAGCAAGACATAAGCAATACAAAGAGAGAAAGCAAGAGCATGATCTTGATCTGGAAACCAAGATGCCTCAATACATGGTAAGTGCCTCCTTTTATAGGCCAAAATTTGGAACTATTGATTTGTTGACTAATTGATGAGTGGGTGGCCACATCTTGACTAGATAACAATCCTTATCTTCTTGTCTGATCAAGACGTCATTGCTAACATCATAATTTGCCCAGAATCCTCAAGAATGTTCTAGGAAATTGTCTCAGCTTTCCAACAAAAAAAAGATGAGGTCATTTGGACTTCTAGAACTCAAGATATGGGCTGAACACTAAATAGTGTTTGGGCTGCAGGACAGCTTCGGACTTCTTCGTTGTTCCTTCAATTTGGACTTCAAAACGACCTTTTCAAATCTTGGGCTCTGCATGAAAGTTGTAGGCTTTTGTCTTACCTTTCCATCCATATAAAGTGGACCTAAATCCGAAATCTAGAGCTCCAGATATGATCCAATTACCGAGCAATGTTCCGGCTTGGACTGCACCGACATCACTTTTCTAAGTTTGGCCATCTCTTTGTCCTTTAACTTTCAATGCTTAAACTCATCAATCAATCCTTTTATTTATGTGATAGTCCTGCATTTAAAATGAGCATTTACCATAAATTAAGGTATCTTATAATATCAAACTTGTTATTATAAAACATGCTTTAGTTAAGGAGTCATTGATACTTCAAGTGCAAAATGATGATATAAAACCTTGATAAACATGCACTTTTAAGTACTAATCACCAGATAACTTCAGTCGTGCCATCGGCTAAGGCTTTGTACTCAGCTTCCGTCGAAGAACGAGCAACAGTGCGTTGCTTACTCGATTTCCATGAAATTGGCGTCTGACCAAAGAACACAAGATAACCACCTGTAGACTTTCTATCCTCAATACTACCTGCCCAATCTGCATCTGTAAAACCGTGTAAAGCAAAGGAAGAGCTGCAAGTAATATGTAAACCATGTGATGCCGTACCACGGAGATAACGCAAGATGCGTTTCACGGCAGCCCAATGGGATTCTGTAGGAGCATGCATAAATTGACAGACCCGGTTAACAGCAAAGCAAATATCCGGGCGTGTGAAAGTGAGATATTGGAGAGCACCAACAAGTTGCCGAAAACGAGTAGCATCAGAAAACAATGGATCCGGTATAATGGTGGCTTTGGATGCCGAAATAGGAGTATCAACTGGTTTACAGGATAACATACCAGCTCGTGTGAGGATATCAAGTGTATATTTATGTTGACAAAGCATAAGTCTCAGACCAGTACACTGCACTTCAATACCCAAGAAATAATGAACATCACCCAAATCCCGAAGTTTAAATTTGGAGCTCAGTAGCTGAATAAGTCGTTGTAGCAGAGTTCCATTATTACCCGTAAGCAGAATATCATCAACATAAACCAAAAGATAACAAATGTCACTACCAACCGAGAAGATAAACAATGAGGTATCCACTTTAGAAGCACGGAAACCAATGGATAATAGAAAATCATTCAGACGAGTGTACCAAGCCCGCGGAGCCTGTTTTAACCCATATAGAGATTTATGCAATCGACATACATGACCTGGGAGTGTGACACGACCAAAAGCTTGATGTCTTCTCCCAAGTGCAGGAGTGTCGAAGTAATAAATAACCCGGCAAGACCGGGGTCGAACCACAGAGAGGTTAATTGTATAAATTATAAATAACAAGACAACAACAACAACAACAATAACAACAATAATAATAACAATAATAATAACTATTATACTCAGTACGTGGCGTTGTTATACCTGAGAATGATCTAAAGATCGGGTCACAGGTTTCCAGCCTATATACTGAGTTTATGAAAAGATAAAATATATATATTATGTAATATAAACAGAATGTAAATAATAATAATAATAATAATAATGAAAGCAGAAGATGAAGAAATTAATGAGAACTTTGAGTTGAAAGATTAATTTAAGGATTAAACAACGATAAAAATAAATGTCAAGGTTAGAGGATCCACTAATGGTACTTCAAACAAGTATAAATATAAACTCTTATTACTCAATTGGAAACCACACATAAAGGAGGTTCCAATCAGATTATAAATTGTTAACATGATTACATTAGTTATCTTATTCGAATAAAGCTAATACTTGTAAATGTTGGCAGGCATTCATGATTATAACTTATGTTAACAACAAATCAAGTTCCTTTCACAGCTCAGGTGTCGGTTATACCATACAGTATGAGCTATGAAAGTGCCAAGTATTTGTTGTAGCCAAGTGTTATACAACATAAATCTAGATTAACCATTTAACAAGCAAAGTATTAAAAGTGAACAAGATAACAAATATAAAAACATGTTAGTATCCAACGTTAAGGTCCATGTTAAGTTTTATATTATACTTATTCTTACACCATTAGTGTACCCTTTTCACCTTGACATAATTAACTTAGCTGAACATAATGAAAGAAAGAAACATAAATGAACAAGGTAAGAACATAGATGAGAAAGAAGTTAACTAAGTAAACGAAAGGAAATGAAGTGCATAAACTTAATATTAATGAAAGAAAAACATAAGCAATACAAAGAGAGAAAGCAAGAGCATGATCTTGATCTGGAAACCAAGATGCCTCAATACATGGTAAGTGCCTCCTTTTATAGGCCAAAATTTGGAACTATTGATTTGTTGACTAATTGATGAGTAGGTGGCCATATCTTGACTTGATAACAATCCTTATCTTCTTGTCTGAACAAGACGTCATTGCTAACATCATAATTTGCCCAGAATACTCAGGAATGTTCTAGGAAATTGTCTCAGCTTTCCAACAAAAAACAAATGAGGTCATTTGGACTTCTAGAACTCAAGATATGGGCTGAACACTAAATAGTGTCTGGGCTGCAGGACAGCTTCGGACTTCTTCGTTGTTCCTATATTTTGGACTTGAAAACGGCCTTCTTAGATCTTGGTGTCCAAATAAAAGTTGTAGGCCTATGTTTTACCTTTCCATCCATATAAAATGGACATAAATCCGAGATCTAGTGCTCCAGATATGAGCCAATTACCGAGCACTGTTCCGGTTTGGACTGCACCGATATCTCTTTTCTAAGTTTAGCCATCTCTTTGTCCTTTAACTTTCAATGCTTAAACTCATCAATCAATCCTTTTATTTATGTGATAGTCCTGCATTTAAAATGAGCATTTACCATAAATTAAGGTATCTTATAATATCAAACTTGTTATTATAAAACATGATTTAGTTAAGGAGTTATTGATACTTCAAGTGCAAAATGATGATATAAAACCTTGATAAACATGCACTTTTAAGTACTAATCACTCTGCCATCCTAATAACAACTCGGGTTGCAGATACTGATACGTAGATAGTGCAATGTTTGATTCCCTTAAGCTTTTCTCCTTAACCCATGTAACAAGCTTTGGGCCAATAGCTCCCAAGTCAGTTCACTTTAGGGTATTAGGTGTTAAAACACCCCTTCGGGCTTAATTGCTTAGGTTAGGGAGGCTACGAAACCAAACTTATCCACGTTTTTATTATCATCAATATTATCATTTTTTTTTCTTTGCAAATTATATACTATCCCTTTCCCTTAGTTGTTACCTTCAACAAAAGAACATAAATGATGTAATAATCCAATGTGCAACCCACAATCATATGTTGATGTGTGTGTGTGAAAATGAAGGTTTACGAATACTTGTTAAATTAGTATATGAAGCAGAATCAAGTGATAACAATGCAAAAGTTTGTAAACCTGAATATTTCAAGAAGTATTATGATAGACCTTGGTAATGAAACTTACTAAGATGCGTCTCTAGAGTCAATAAAATTGATTCCATACTCTGTGACACGACCAAAAGCTTGATGTCTCTTCCCAAGTGCAGGAGTGTCGAAGTAATAAATAACCCGGCAAGACCGGGGTCGAACCACAGAGAGGTTAATTGTATAAATTATAAATAACAAGACAACAATAACAACAACAACAACAACAACAACAACAACAACAACAATAATAATACTCAGTACGTGGCGTTGTTATACCTGAGAATGATCTAAAGATCGGGTCACAGGTTTCCAGCCTATATACTGACTTTAAGAAAAGATCAAAGATATATATTATATAATATAAACAGAATGTAAATAATAATAATAATAACAATGATAATAATAATAATAACAGAAGATGAAGAAATTAATGAGAACTTTGAGATAAAAGATTAACGTAAGGATTAAACAATGATAAAAACAAATGTCAAGGTTAGAGGATCCACTAATGGTACTTCAAACAAGTATAATATAAACTCTTATTACTCAATTGGAACCACACATAAAGGAGGTTCCAATCAGATTATAAATTGTTAACATGATTACATTAGTTATCTTATTCGAATAAAGCTAATACTTGTAAATGTTGGCAGGCATTCATGATTATAACTTATGTTAACAACAAATCAAGTCCCTTTCATAGCTCAGGTGTCGGTTATACCATACAGTATGGGCTATGAAAGTACCAAGTATTTGTTGTACCAAGTGTTATACAACATAAATCTAGATTAACCATTTAACAAGCAAAGTATTAAAAGTGAACAAGATAACAAATATAAAACATGGTAGTATCCAACGTTAAGGTCCATGTTAAGTTTATATTATACTTATTCTTACACCATTAGTGTACCCTTTTCACCTTGACATAATTAACTTAGCTAAACATAATGAAAGAAAGAAACATAAATGAACAAGATAAGAACATAAATGAGAAAGAAGTTAACTAAGTAAAGGAAAGGAAATGAAGTGCATGAACTTGATATTAATGAAAGCAAAACATAAGCAATACAAAGAGAGAAAGCAAGAGCATGATCTTGATCTGGAAACCAAGATGCCTCAATACATGGTAAGTGCCTCCTTTTATAGGCCAAAATTTGGAACTATTGATTTGTTGACTAATTGATGAGTGGGTGGCCATATCTTGACTAGATAACAATCCTTATCTTCTTGTCTGATCAAGACGTCATTGCTAACATCATAATTTGCCCAGAATCCTCAAGAATGTTCTAGGAAATTATCTCAGCTTTCCAACAAAAAAAAGATGAGGTCATTTGGACTTCTAGAACTCAAGATATGGGCTGAACACTAAGTAGTGTTTGGGCTGCAGGACAGCTTCGGACTTCTTCGTTGTTCCTTTCATTTGGACTTCAAAACGACCTTTTCAAATCTTGGGCTCCTCATGAAAGTTGTAGGCCTTTGTCTTACCTTTCCATCCATATAAAGTGGACCTAAATCCGAAATCTAGAGCTCCAGATATGATCCAATTACCGAGCAATGTTCCGGTTTGGACTACACCGACATCTCTTTCCTAAGTTTGGCCATCTCTTTGTCCTTTAACTTTCAATGCTTAAACTCATCAATCAATCCTTTTATTTATGTGATAGTCCTGCATTTAAAATGAGCATTTACCATAAATTAAGGTATCTTATAATATCAAACTTGTTATTATAAAACATGATTTAGTTAAGGAGTTATTGATACTTCAAGTGCAAAATGATGATATAAAACCTTGATAAACATGCACTTTTAAGTACTAATCACACCCCCCAACCAGCTTATTACTAGTCCCTAGTAATCTAAAGCGTTAAAATAGAGAAACAATTTGCAAGTTCCACAAAGCAAGGCATTCATCATTCAACTTCCATTAATCTATCCAGATAAACAAACTCTCATTAAATTTATATTCCTGCTTCATACTTCTTAAACAAGATATTAATAAACCTTCTTTTTATGTGCTCAATATATGAAAACATAGATGATGGGGCTTTTGTTGGAAGAAAACAATATTATGTTCAAATGTTTAAGGTTAACTTCCTTGGGTTGGGATTTTTTTTTTCTATCTTTTTTTTTTTTTATATACACATACAACTTAAAACACAATGTATCTTTAACCCATGTAACGAGTTTTAGGCTAATGACTCCCAGACCAGTTGGTCTTAGGGCATTAGGTGTTGAGACACCCCTACGAGCTTAACAACTCGGGTTGCAGATACTGATACGTAGATAGTGCAATGTTTGATTCCCTTAAGCTTTTCTCCTTAACCCATGTAACAAGCTTTGGGCCAATAGCTCCCAAGTCAGTTCACTTTAGGGTATTAGGTGTTAAAACACCCCTTCGGGCTTAATTGCTTAGGTTAGGGAGGCTACGAAACCAAACTTATCCACGTTTTTATTATCATCAATATTATCATTTTTTTTTCTTTGCAAATTATATACTATCCCTTTCCCTTAGTTGTTACCTTCAACAAAAGAACATAAATGATGTAATAATCCAATGTGCAACCCACAATCATATGTTGATGTGTGTGTGTGAAAATGAAGGTTTACGAATACTTGTTAAATTAGTATATGAAGCAGAATCAAGTGATAACAATGCAAAAGTTTGTAAACCTGAATATTTCAAGAAGTATTATGATAGACCTTGGTAATGAAACTTACTAAGATGCGTCTCTAGAGTCAATAAAATTGATTCCATACTCTGTGACACGACCAAAAGCTTGATGTCTCTTCCCAAGTGCAGGAGTGTCGAAGTAATAAAAAACCCGGCAAGACCGGGGTCGAACCACAGAGAGGTTAATTGTATAAATTATAAATAACAAGACAACAATAACAACAACAACAACAACAACAACAACAAACAACAACAACAACAATAATAATACTCAGTACGTGGCGTTGTTTATACCTGAGAATGATCTAAAGATCGGGTCACAGGTTTCCAGCCTATATACTGACTTTAAGAAAAGATCAAAGATATATATTATATAATATAAACAGAATGTAAATAATAATAATAATAACAATGATAATAATAATAATAACAGAAGATGAAGAAATTAATGAGAACTTTGAGATAAAAGATTAACGTAAGGATTAAACAATGATAAAAACAAATGTCAAGGTTAGAGGATCCACTAATGGTACTTCAAACAAGTATAATATAAACTCTTATTACTCAATTGGAAACCACACATAAAGGAGGTTCCAATCAGATTATAAATTGTTAACATGATTACATTAGTTATCTTATTCGAATAAAGCTAATACTTGTAAACTGTTGGCAGGCATTCATGATTATAACTTATGTTAACAACAAATCAAGTCCCTTTCATAGCTCAGGTGTCGGTTATACCATACAGTATGGGCTATGAAAGTACCAAGTATTTGTTGTACCAAGTGTTATACAACATAAAATCTAGATTAACCATTTAACAAGCAAAGTATTAAAAGTGAACAAGATAACAAATATAAAAACATGGTAGTATCCAACGTTAAGGTCCATGTTAAGTTTATATTTATACTTATTCTTACACCATTAGTGTACCCTTTTCACCTTGACATAATTAACTTAGCTAAACATAATGAAAGAAAGAAACATAAATGAACAAGATAAGAACATAAATGAGAAAGAAGTTAACTAAGTAAAGGAAAGGAAATGAAGTGCATGAACTTGATATTAATGAAAGCAAAACATAAGCAATACAAAGAGAGAAAGCAAGAGCATGATCTTGATCTGGAAACCAAGATGCCTCAATACATGGTAAGTGCCTCCTTTTATAGGCCAAAATTTGGAACTATTGATTTGTTGACTAATTGATGAGTGGGTGGCCATATCTTGACTAGATAACAATCCTTATCTTCTTGTCTGATCAAGACGTCATTGCTAACATCATAATTTGCCCAGAATCCTCAAGAATGTTCTAGGAAATTATCTCAGCTTTCCAACAAAAAAAAGATGAGGTCATTTGGACTTCTAGAACTCAAGATATGGGCTGAACACTAAGTAGTGTTTGGGCTGCAGGACAGCTTCGGACTTCTTCGTTGTTCCTTTCATTTGGACTTCAAAACGACCTTTTCAAATCTTGGGCTCCCTCATGAAAGTTTGTAGGCCTTTGTCTTACCTTTCCATCCATATAAAGTGGACCTAAATCCGAAATCTAGAGCTCCAGATATGATCCAATTACCGAGCAATGTTCCGGTTTGGACTACACCGACAATCTCTTTCCTAAGTTTTGGCCATCTCTTTGTCCTTTAACTTTCAATGCTTAAAACTCATCAATCAATCCTTTTATTTATGTGATAGTCCTGCATTTAAAATGAGCATTTACCATAAATTAAGGTATCTTATAATATCAAAACTTGTTATTATTAAAACATGATTTAGTTAAGGAGTTATTGATACTTCAAGTGCAAAATGATGAATATAAAACCTTGATAAACATGCACTTTTAAGTACTAATCACACCCCCCAACCAGCTTATTACTAGTCCCTAGTAATCTAAAGCGTTAAAATAGAGAAACAATTTGCAAGTTCCACAAAGCAAGGCATTCATCATTCAAACTTCCATTAATCTATCCAGATAAACAAACTCTCATTAAATTTATATTCCTGCTTCATACTTCGTAAACAAGATATTAATAAACCTTCTTTTTGTGTGCTCAATGAAAACATAGATGATGGGGCTTTTGTTGGAAGAAAACAATATTATGTTCAAATGTTTAAGGTGAACTTCCTTGGGTTGGATTATTATTATTTTTTTTTTCTTTTTTTTTTCTTTTTATTTATATTACACATACAACTTAAAAACACAATGTATCTTTAACCCATGTAACGAGTTTTTAGGCTAATGACTCCCAGAACCAGTTGATCTTAGGGCATTAGGTGTTGAGACACCCCTACGAGCTTAACAACTCGGGTTGCAGATACTGATACGTAGATAGTGCAATGTTTGATTCCCTTAAGCTTTTCTCCTTAACCCATGTAACAAGCTTTGGGCCAAATAGCTCCCAAGTCAGTTGACTTTAGGGTATTAGGTGTTAAAACACCCCTTCGGCTTAATTGCTTAGGTTAGGGAGGCTACGAAACCAAACTTATCCACGTTTTATTATCATCAATACTATCTTTTCTTTTCTTTTCTTTTCTTTTTTTTTTTTTTTTTTTGCAAATTATATACTATCCTTTTCCCTTAGTTGTTACCTTCAACAAAAAGAACATAATTAATGTAATAATCCAATGTGCAACCCACAATCATATGTTAAAGTGTGTGTGTGGAAAATGAAGGTTTAATAATACTTGTTAAATGAGTATAAGAGCAGAATCAAGTGATAACAATGTGAGAGTTTGTAAAACCTGAATATTTCAAGAAGTATTATGATAGACCTTGGTAATGAAACTTACTAAGATGCGTCTCTAGAGTCAATAAAATTGATTCCATACTCTGCCATCCTAATAACAATTTTGTCAAATGGTTTTAATAATAGCAAAAACAGTTAGCAAGTTAGTATTTTTTTTTTTTTTTTGAAGTACTACCCTCTCCCCCCAACCAAAACGAGACATTGTCCTCAATGTCCTAAGGTAGAAAGATAGAGTATAGAAGACATCACCTGAAACAGCGAACAATGACAAACCTGAAACACACTTAAACAAATATAAGAAGTAACAAAACAAAATACTATGCTATTAATAAAACCAAAAGACACAAGGTTTCACAAATGAAGGCTCAAATCTAATCTAAGCTTTTTACTTTATTTTGACAAAGCATGTATGTACAGGTAGTTGTGATTGTGGCTCACATCTTCCCTTGGTTTTACGTCCAAGAACGGCTTAAACGCCCTCTATGGGTCGGGGATAGGCTTCCCATCCAGTTTTCTTAAAAACCGGCAAACAGGGTCTTTTTTAGTCAGATTCCCAAGACTAAGTCGATCATGTTCTTTATGGAATTGTGGCCATAAATCATGAATTACACGATGCACATCTCCACTAGGATGCGTCTCAAGGGTCAACAAAAGATTATCTAAAGACCCCTTACTCAGGCCATCCTTAATGAATTGTATCTTATCTTCACGGTTTACAGATACCATTCCTAAAGAACGACATGTTGCATTACAAGTCCATCTGGCACATCTGTGACAGACTTTTAGTCGTTTTGCACGACGTTTCTTTGCAAAAGTACTTTTACCTGTTCCAGGCATGTGTGAAATGAAAGAATTGGAGGACTCACCTGATAATCGGACCTTTGCTTCAATTAGCCAGCGAATATCTTCAGGAATTCCATGATTCATTAACAACCTCAATCTTGCACACCTAGCACGGTAAATTTTTGTAATCGCATTCTGAGGCAGAGCGGGAAAATACCTTTTCAACTTTTCAAGAGTGGTGTCCATTTTAAAATTAGAATTGGGGAAAATATTCAAAGAAGGGAGAAAGAGCAGAGAATTGTACAAATATATACAAATATCAGTTATTTGGGAAACTGAAAGAACCGACTTAAGAGTCACGGAGTACCGTTATCCGCCATTTGACCGGGGTGAGAGACTAGCAAAACAACAGTCACACTAAAAAGCAACAAAAAAAATGTGAGAAAAACAAAATAATCAACCTTTATCAATAAGATTATTCAAACCAATGGATTCATTTTCACTAGGAAACTCATCAAAGTAAGCTTTTAAACGATGTTTATTTACCTTCAAAACATGTCATTCTTTGGATTCTCAATATCAAGGGCCCCATAAGGATACACATGTTTTCAAAATAAATGGACCGCTCCATCTTGATCTTAGTTTTTCAGGAAATAAATGGAGTTGAGAATTATAAAGCAAAACTTTTTGACCAGTATCAACTTTTTGACAATTTTTACAAGTTTTGCAGAATGCATGTGTGTCCTTGGAACATGGTGGGCCAATAAAATCCATTTTGTAAGATTTTTGCAGTCGTCTCTCTTGATGAGAATTGACTCCCACATGCTTCAGAATGACAAAGTTTAATGACATTACTTACCTCATTGTCGGGAATGCATTTTTTGAAATATTTGATCAGGACAATTTTGAATAAGTAAGGGTCATCTAAGTAAAAGTTCTTCACTTCGTTCAAAAACTTTCCTTTGTCTTCGGTACTCCAGTGAGCTGGCAAATCTCCTGTTGCAAGAAAAATTGATATTTTTTAGCAAACCAAGGCATTGAACTGAGAGAAAGTAAGGATTCTTCAGGAAAGTAATCATTGATTGGTGTGATGTCAGATATCAAATCTGTTGTCACTCTTGACAAAAGATCAGCATCAATATTTTCGGTGCCTTTTTCATCCGTGATTTCTTCCTGAGAATAAATCATTTGCAAATCTTCATATTCATCCAACTCAATTTTACTCAAAAGTAGATTCAAGTTGATCATGAACTAATTCTTCAATATGATCTACTTCTTGTAATCATTATCATCTTCAGGCTGCTTGCAAACGTTGAAAATATTCATCTCTAATGTCATGTTTCCAAAAGATAACTTCATGAGTCCATTCCTACAATTAATCAATGCATTAGAAGTGGCAAGAAATGGACGTCCTAAAATAACAGGAAATGAATTACATGCTTCAACAGGTTGCGTGTCCAAGACAATAAAATCCACAGGATAAATGAATTTATCGACTTGTACTAACACATCTTCAATTATTCCTCTAGGCACTTTTACAGATCTATCGGCGAGTAAAAGAGTTACAGAAGTTGGTTTTAACTCACCTAGATTGAGACTTTGAAAAAACTGAATATGGAAGTAAATTCACACTAGCTCCAAGGATCAAGTAAGGCTCTTTCAATTTTATGTTCTCCAATAAAGCAAGAAATTGTAGGACAACCAGGGTCTTTATATTTCAAAGCATTATTGTTCTGAAGAATGGCACTTACTTGTTCGGCTAAAAAGGCTTTCTTTTTCACATTCAATTTTCTCTTCACAGTGCACAAATCTTTCAAAAATTTAGCATAGGAAGGAACCTGTTTAATAGCATCCAACAAAGGTATATTGATCCTTACCTGTTTGAAAATTTCAAAGATTTCAGAGTTGTGACTAACTTTCCTTTGTTTGGTCATGGCATGAGGAAATGGAAGTGCTGGCGGGGAATCGGCCTTCTCTTTGCAATGTTCAGGTTCAACCCCTTCCTTACCCTCAGAGATAGACTCATCATCTTTCTCACAAGGTTCAAGAATGGGTTTTTCAATAACCTTACCACTACGAAGAGTGATGACTGATTTGACTTGATCCATGTGTTGGCTTCCAGAACCACTTGCATTTGCATTGTATTGCCCCTTTGGATTTTGCTGTGGTTGAGAAGGAAACTTATCTTTCTCTTGGAAACTGAGAGCAGATGTTAATTTTGCAAGAGCATCTTTAAAATCTGTCATGCTTTGAGCAAGTTGAGTGTTGATTGTCTCCTGCTTTTCAATGAATGAATGCAATGTGTCCTCAAGATTTCTTCTAGGAGGTGGAGCATAAGGAGGTGCATATCCATGAGAATTTTGAAAATTATGGTGTGCTTGAAACGGTGGCTGTGAAGTTTGTGCATTGTTGCTATCACTCTTCCAACTGAAATTTGGGTGATTTCTCCAACCAGGATTGTATGTTTGCGAGTATGGGTTATGGTTGGGCCTTTGGAAACTGTTTAAAGCATGGGCTTGTTTATGGAGGCATTCCTTAAAAGAAGGCAAAGTTGGACAATCATTTGTTGAATGTTCATTGGTTTCACAGATTTGACACACAATGTCTTGAACAGATTTTAATTGACCACTTTTTTTCAATTCAAGTGCTTCGACTTTTCTAGCTAAAGATGCAAACTTGGCTTGGAGGTCATGATCTTCCCTAAGGTTGTGCATACCTCCACTAGATGTATAAGGTTGAGTTTTACTTGGTGCCTCATAAGTACCTGTGGTGTCCCAATTTTGAGCATTTTCGGCTAGCAAGTCTAGGTACTCCATTGCTTCATTAGGGTCTTTATCTTCAAAGGTTCCATTGCACATCAATTCAACCATTTGCCTATCTCTAGGTGTTAAACCCTCATAAAAATGTGAAACCAATCTCCATGTTTGAAAACCATGATGTGGGCAAGTATTAAGCAAATCTCGATACCTATCCCAACATTGGTAAAATGTTTCTCCTGGTTTTTGAGTGAAAGTGATGATTTGTCTTTTGAAAGAGTTTGTTCTATGAGATGGAAAAAACTTCTTTAAAAATTGTTGTTGCATATCATCCCAAGCACGAATAGATCCTGGTCTCAAATTTTGTAGCCATGTTTTAGCTTTATCTTTTAATGAAAAAGGAAAAAGTTTTAATCGAATGGTGTTCATGCTACAATTTGAGTCATTATATGTATTACAAACCTCCTCAAATTCCCTTAAATGCAAGTATGGATTTTCTAAGTCTAAGCCATGAAAAGATGGTAAAAGTTGAATAATGCCTGGCTTAAAATTAAAATGAGATGCATCAGGAGGGAAAACTATGCATGAGGGTGCACTTGTTCTTGTGGGATTCATGTGGTCTCTAAGTGTTCTCATACGGTTATTCTCATTATTCTCATTATGAAGTGATTGATTATCTTCTTCGGCCATATTTTCTGAAAATGATGAGGATAGCCTACAAAGTCGACCACTTAATGTACGTGACCAAACTCTCATGCACGTGTAAGAAGAGAATAAAAGCAAGAAAGAAAATAGAAGAAAAGAAACAAAACAAACAAAGGAAACAAAAATAGATAAAATGAAAAGTGAAAAGAGAAAATAAATTAAATATTATAATTTATACAAGAATTTACCTCCCCGGCAACGGCGCCAAAAACTTGACACGACAAAAGCTTGATGTCTCTTCCCAAGTGCAGGAGTGTCGAAGTAATAAATAACCCGGCAAGACCGGGGTCGAACCACAAGAGGTTAATTGTATAAATTATAAATAACAAGACAACAATAACAACAACAACAACAACAACAACAACAACAACAATAATAATACTCAGTACGTGGCGTTGTTATACCTGAGAATGATCTAAAGATCGGGTCACAGGTTTCCAGCCTATATACTGACTTTATGAAAAGATCAAAGATATATATTATATAATATAAACAGAATGTAAATAATAATAATAATAACAATGATAATAATAATAATAACAGAAGATGAAGAAATTAATGAGAACTTTGAGATAAAAGATTAACGTAAGGATTAAACAATGATAAAAACAAATGTCAAGGTTAGAGGATCCACTAATGGTACTTCAAACAAGTATAATATAAACTCTTATTACTCAATTGGAAACCACACATAAAGGAGGTTCCAATCAGATTATAAATTGTTAACATGATTACATTAGTTATCTTATTCGAATAAAGCTAATACTTGTAAATGTTGGCAGGCATTCATGATTATAACTTATGTTAACAACAAATCAAGTCCCTTTCATAGCTCAGGTGTCGGTTATACCATACAGTATGGGCTATGAAAGTACCAAGTATTTGTTGTACCAAGTGTTATACAACATAAATCTAGATTAACCATTTAACAAGCAAAGTATTAAAAGTGAACAAGATAACAAATATAAAACATGGTAGTATCCAACGTTAAGGTCCATGTTAAGTTTATATTATACTTATTCTTACACCATTAGTGTACCCTTTTCACCTTGACATAATTAACTTAGCTAAACATAATGAAAAGAAAGAAACATAAATGAACAAGATAAGAACATAAATGAGAAAGAAGTTAACTAAGTAAAGGAAAGGAAATGAAGTGCATGAACTTGATATTAATGAAAGCAAAACATAAGCAATACAAAGAGAGAAAGCAAGAGCATGATCTTGATCTGGAAACCAAGATGCCTCAATACATGGTAAGTGCCTCCTTTTATAGGCCAAAATTTGGAACTATTGATTTGTTGACTAATTGATGAGTGGGTGGCCATATCTTGACTAGATAACAATCCTTATCTTCTTGTCTGATCAAGACGTCATTGCTAACATCATAATTTGCCCAGAATCCTCAAGAATGTTCTAGGGAAATTCTCTCAGCTTTCCAACAAAAAAGATGAGGTCATTTGGACTTCTAGAACTCAAGATATGGGCTGAACACTAAGTAGTGTTTGGGCTGCAGGACAGCTTCGGACTTCTTCGTTGTTCCTTTCATTTGGACTTCAAAACGACCTTTTCAAATCTTGGGCTCCTCATGAAAGTTGTAGGCCTTTGTCTTACCTTTCCATCCATATAAAGTGGACCTAAATCCGAAATCTAGAGCTCCAGATATGATCCAATTACCGAGCAATGTTCCGGTTTGGACTACACCGACATCTCTTTCCTAAGTTTGGCCATCTCTTTGTCCTTTAACTTTCAATGCTTAAACTCATCAATCAATCCTTTTATTTATGTGATAGTCCTGCATTTAAAATGAGCATTTACCATAAATTAAGGTATCTTATAATATCAAACTTGTTATTATAAAACATGATTTAGTTAAGGAGTTATTGATACTTCAAGTGCAAAATGATGATATAAAACCTTGATAAACATGCACTTTTAAGTACTAATCACTCTGCATCCTAAATAACAATTTTGTCAAATGGTTTTAATAATAGCAAAAAACAGTTAGCAAGTCAATTTTATTTTTTTTTAACTACTACCCTCTCCCCCCAACCAAAACGAGACATTGTCCTCAATGTCCTAAGGTAGAAAGATAAAGTATAGAAGACATCACCTGAAACAGCGAATAATGACAAACCTGAAACACACTTAAAACAAATATAAGAAGTAACAAAACAAAATAATATGCTATTAATAAAACCAAAAGGCACAAGGTTTCACAGATGAAGGCTCAAATCATATAAGTGATCTTTTTACTTTATTTTGACAAAGCATGTATGTTCAGGTAGTTGTGATTGTGGCTCACATCTTCCCTTGGTTTTACGTCAAGAACGGCTTAAACGCCCTCTATGGGTCGGGGATAGGCTTCCCATCCAGTTTTCTTAAAAACTGGCAAACAGGGTCTTTTTTAGTTAGATTCCCAAGACTAAGTCGATCATGTTCTTTATGGAATTGTGTCATAAGTCATGAAATGCACAATGCACATTGCCACCAGGATATGTTGCAAAAGTCAATAAAAGATTATCCAAAGATTCCTTATGTCTTGAAATAAATCCTGACTTTTGACAATTTTCACAAGTTTTGCAGAACACATGTGTGTCTTTGAACATGGTGGGCCAATAGAATCCAGATTGTAAGATTTTTACAGTCGTCCTTTTCGACGAGAAATGACTCCCACACGCCTCAGAATGACAAAGTTTAATGACACTACTTACCTCATTGTCGGGAATGTATCTTTGAAATATTTGATCAGGAAAATTTTTGAATAAGTAAGGGTCATCCAAATAAAAGTTCTTCACTTCGTTCAAAAACTTTCCTTTGTCTTCGATACTCAAGTGAGCTGGCAAATCTCCTGTTGCAAGAAAATTGATATTTTTAGCAAACCAAGGCATTGAACTAAGAGAAAGTAAAGATTCGTCAGGAGAGTGATCATCGATTGGTGGGATGTCAGATGTCAAATCTGTTGTCACTTTTGACACAAGATCAGCATCAATATTTTTGGTGCCTTTTTCATATATGATTTCTTCCTGAGAATAAATCATTTGCAAATCTTCAGATTCATCCAACTCAATTTTACTCAAAGTAGATTCAAGTTGATCATGAACTAATTCTTCAATAAGATCTACTTCTTGTAAATCATTATCATCTCCAGGTTGCTTGCAAATGTTGAAAATATTCATCTCCAATGTCATGTTTCCAAAAGATAACTTCATGAGTCCATTCCTACAATTAATCAATGCATTAGAAGTTGCAAGAAACGAACGTCCTAAAATAATAGGAAATGAATTACATGCTTCAACAGGTTGCGTATCCAAGACAATAAAATCCACAGGATAAATGAATTTATCGACTTGTACTAACACATCTTCGATTATTCCTCTAGGTACTTTTACAGATCTATCGGCGAGTAAAAGAGTTACAGAAGTTGGTTTTAACTCACCTAGATTAAGACTTTGAAAAACTGAATATGGAAGTAAATTCACATTAGCTCCAAGATCAAGTAAGGCTCTTTCAATTTTATGTTCTCCAATAAAGCAAGAAATTGTAGGACAACCAGGGTCTTTATATTTCAAAGCATTATTGTTTTGAAGAATAGCACTTACTTGTTCGGCTAAAAAGGCTTTCTTTTTCACATTCAGTTTTCTCTTCACAGTGCATAGATCTTTCAAAAATTTAGCATAGGAAGGAACCTGTTTAATAGCATCCAACAAAGGTATATTGATCCTTACCTGTTTGAAAGTTTCAAAGATTTCAGAGTTGTGATTGACTTTCCTTTGTTTGGTCATGGCATGAGGAAATGGAAGTGCTGGCGGGGAATCAACCTTCTCTTTGCAATGTTCAGGTTCAACCCCTTCCTTACCCTCAGAAATAGACTCATCATCTTTCTCACAAGGTTCAAGAATAGGTTTTTCAATAACCTTACCACTACAAAGAGTGATGACTGATTTGACTTGATCCATGTGTTGGCTTCCAGAACTACTTGCATTTGCATTGTATTGCCCCTTTGGATTTTGCTGTGGTTGAGAAGGAAACTTACCTTTCTCTTGGAAACTGAGAGCAGATGTTAATTTTGCAAGAGCATCTTTAAAATCAGTCATGCTTTGAGCAAGTTGAGTGTTGATTGTCTCCTGCTTTTCAATGAATGCATGCAATGATTCCTCAAAATTTCTTCTAGGAGGTGGAGCATAAGGAGGTGCATATCCATGAGAATTTTGGAAATTATGGTGTGCTTGAAACGGTGGATGTGAAGTTTGTGCATTGTTGCTATCACTCTTCCAACTAAAATTTGGGTGATTTCTCCAACCAGGGTTATATGTTTGTGAGTATGGGTTATGGTTGGGTCTTTGGAAACTGTTTAAAGCATGGGCTTGTTCATGGAGGCATTCCTTGAAAGAAGGCAAAGTTGGACAATCATTGGTTGCATGCTCATTTGTTTCACAGATTTGACACACAATGTCTTGAACAGATTTTAATTGACCACTCTTTTTTAATTCTAATGCCTCGACTTTTCTAGCTAAAGATGCAAACTTGGCTTGGACGTCATGATCTTCCCTAAGGTTGTGCATACCCCCACTAGATGTATGAGGTTGAGTTTTATTTGGTGCCTCATAAGTACCTGTGGTGTCCCAATTTTGAGCATTTTCGGCTAGCAAGTCTAGGTACTCCATTGCTTCATTAGGGTCTTTATCTTCGAAAGTTCCATTGCACATCAATTCAACCATTTGCCTATCTCTAGGTGTTAAACCTTCATAAAAATGTGAAACCAATCTCCATGTTTCAAAACCATGATGTGGGCAAGTATTAAGTAAATCTCGATACCTATCCCAACATTGGTAAAATGTTTCTCCTGGTTTTTGAGTGAAAGTGATGATTTGTCTTTTGAAAGAGTTTGTTCTGTGAGATGGAAAAAACTTCTTTAAAAAATTGTTGTTGCATTTCATCCCAAGCACGAATGGATCCCGGTCTCAAATTTTGTAGCCATGTTTTAGCTTTATCTTTTAATGAAAAAGGAAAAAGCTTTAATCGAATGGTGTTCATGCTACAATTTGAGTCATTATATGTATTACAGACCTCCTCAAATTCCCTAAATGCAAGTATGGATTTTCTAAGTCTAAGCCATGAAAAGATGGTAAAAGTTGAATAATGCCTGGCTTAAAATAAAAATGAGATGCATCAGGAGGGAAAACTATGCATGAGGGTGCACTTGTTCTTGTGGGATTCATGTGGTCTCTAAGTGTTCTCATACGGTTATTCTCATTATTCTCATTATGAAGCGATTGATTATCTTCTTCGGCCATATTTTCTGAAAATGATGAGGATACCCTACAAAGTCTACCACTTAATGTACGTGACCAAACTCTCATGCACGTGTAAGAAGAGAATAAAAGCAAGAAAAGAAAATAGAAGAAAAGAAACAAACAAAACAAAGGAAACAAAAATAGATAAAATGAAAGTGAAAAGAGAAAATAAATTAAATATTATAATTTATACAAGAATTTACCTCCCCGGCAACGGCGCCAAAAACTTGACACGACCAAAAGCTTGATGTCTTCTCCCAAGTGCAGGAGTGTCGAAGTAATAAATAACCCGGCAAGACCGGGGTCGAACCACAGAGAGGTTAATTGTATAAATTATAAATAACAAGACAACAACAACAACAACAACAATAACAACAATAATAATAACAATAATAATAACTATTATACTCAGTACGTGGCGTTGTTATACCTGAGAATGATCTAAAGATCGGGTCACAGGTTTCCATCCTATATACTGAGTTTATGAAAAGATAAAATATATATATTATGTAATATAAACAGAATGTAAATAATAATAATAATAATAATAATAATGAAAGCAGAAGATGAAGAAATTAATGAGAACTTTGAGTTGAAAGATTAATTTAAGGATTAAACAACGATAAAAATAAATGTCAAGGTTAGAGGATCCACTAATGGTACTTCAAACAAGTATAATATAAACTCTTATTACTCAATTGGAAACCACACATAAAGGAGGTTCCAATCAGATTATAAATTGTTAACATGATTACATTAGTTATCTTATTCGAATAAAGCTAATACTTGTAAATGTTGGCAGGCATTCATGATTATAACTTATGTTAACAACAAATCAAGTTCCTTTCACAGCTCAGGTGTCGGTTATACCATACAGTATGAGCTATGAAAGTGCCAAGTATTTGTTGTACCAAGTGTTATACAACATAAATCTAGATTAACCATTTAACAAGCAAAGTATTAAAAGTGAACAAGATAACAAATATAAAACATGTTAGTATCCAACGTTAAGGTCCATGTTAAGTTTATATTATACTTATTCTTACACCATTAGTGTACCCTTTTCACCTTGACATAATTAACTTAGCTGAACATAATGAAAGAAAGAAACATAAATGAACAAGGTAAGAACATAGATGAGAAAGAAGTTAACTAAGTAAACGAAAGGAAATGAAGTGCATAAACTTAATATTAATGAAAGAAAAACATAAGCAATACAAAGAGAGAAAGCAAGAGCATGATCTTGATCTGGAAACCAAGATGCCTCAATACATGGTAAGTGCCTCCTTTTATAGGCCAAAATTTGGAACTATTGATTTGTTGACTAATTGATGAGTAGGTGGCCATATCTTGACTTGATAACAATCCTTATCTTCTTGTCTGAACAAGACGTCATTGCTAACATCATAATTTGCCCAGAATACTCAGGAATGTTCTAGGAAATTGTCTCAGCTTTCCAACAAAAAAAAAATGAGGTCATTTGGACTTCTAGAACTCAAGATATGGGCTGAACACTAAATAGTGTCTGGGCTGCAGGACAGCTTCGGACTTCTTCGTTGTTCCTATATTTTGGACTTGAAAACGGCCTTCTTAGATCTTGGTGTCCAAATAAAAGTTGTAGGCCTATGTTTTACCTTTCCATCCATATAAAATGGACCTAAATCCGAGATCTAGAGCTCCAGATATGAGCCAATTACCGAGCACTGTTCCGGTTTGGACTGCACCGATATCTCTTTTCTAAGTTTAGCCATCTCTTTGTCCTTTAACTTTCAATGCTTAAACTCATCAATCAATCCTTTTATTTATGTGATAGTCCTGCATTTAAAATGAGCATTTACCATAAATTAAGGTATCTTATAATATCAAACTTGTTATTATAAAACATACTTTAGTTAAGGAGTTATTGATACTTCAAGTGCAAAATGATGATATAAAACCTTGATAAACATGCACTTTTAAGTACTAATCAGAGTGCAGAATCAACAAAACCTGGAGGTTGTTTCATGTAAACCTCTTCATCAAGGACTCCATTTAGAAATGCATTATGAATGTCAAGCTGATGAATTTTCCAACCACTCGAAACTGCAATAGAGAACACTAAGCGGACTGTTGCCTGTTTGATAACAGGACTAAAAGTTTCTGAGTAATCAATACCTTCTTGCTGAGTGAAGCCCCTAGCAACCAGGTGCGCCTTATACCTCTCAATGCTACCATCAGATTTGCATTTAATTTTGTAGACCCATCGGCTACCAACAACATTCATGGACGGATGAAATGGCACTAAAGTCCATGTTCTGTTTGCGCGTAAGGCCTGAATTTCCTCTCGCATAGCATTATACCACGCCTCATATCTGTTAGCATCAGGAAAAATAAGTGGCTCATGCGAGGGAGGAGAAGATACCCGACTGAAGGAAGCAGCAAAGGTGGCTGTCGTGGTGGTGATCAGCGCTGTCTTGGGCTGTCTCGGACGAAGAACCATGGGGTGTTTAGGAGCAGCGGGACATGGAGTAGCAACACATGTACCTGGAATGTGCTGAAGAGGATAAGAGGAGAGATCAACACAAAGTTGCAGACCAGGAGGTGAAGCCGGGGAGGTGCGGGGTTGTGCCGCAACTGAATCCTGCAAGTCAGAACCTGTTCCTGCACAATAATCATTGGAAAGACAAGCATGTGGTGATAGTATGGCTGTGTGGGGTGGTGAGGCAGGGTCGGCTAAATCAACGGGCAGGGGAGCAAGCTGGGGGGTTGCGGCAAGGGGCAAAGGTGAGTTGTGTGTTTTGCCGAGTTGGGAAGGAAGAGGCTGAAAACAGGAAGGGGGTTGCAGTGATGGAAGATAGGTAGGTGGAGTGGGGGGAACCGGGGGTGTTGTTACCTGTTCAGACTTTTGAAAAGGAAAGACACATTCATTAAAATGAACATGACGGGAGACATAGACACGACCAGACTCTAAATCAAGACACCGATAACCAAGATGAGACAAGCTATAGCCTAAAAACACACAAGGAGAAGACCGAAAATCTAATTTATGAGCATGATATGGACGTAAAAATGGAAAACAAAGACACCTAAAAGTGCGTAGAAAATTATAATCAGGAGTGCGATAAAACAGACACGCAAAAGGAGATTTATTTTGAAGAACATGAGTAGGCATGCGATTAATAAGATAGACCGATGATTCCATAGCATAGTTCCAAAAACGCAATGGGGCATTACACTGTCCTAAGAGGGTTAGGCCAGTTTCGACAATATGTCTATGACGACGTTCAACTGTGCCATTTTGTTCATGAGTATGAGGACAAATTAATCGATGATGAATACCAATTGTTTGAAAAAATGTATTTAATTTACGATATTCACCACCCCAATCAGTTTGAACAGATTTAATTTTAAGAGAAAACTGACGCTCAACAAGTGTCTGAAAACGTTGAAACATGGAAAATACATCAGATTTCGCAACAAGCGGATAATACCAGATATATTTAGTGTGCGCATCAACAAAGATAACAAAATAATGAAAACCATCAGAAGAAAACATTGGAGCAGGGCCCCAAACATCACTAAAAATTAATTCAAGTGGGGTAGAAGTTTTGTGACCCGTCGGTCGTAATGACAAACGGGATGACTTGCCTAAAGGACATGCTTGACATTGAGTAAAAGATCGTTTAGACGTACAAATAATTTTATTATCAAAAACTAACAAATTTAGAATGCGAGGAGTTGGATGACCTAAATGACGATGCCACAAGTCGGCAGTCGCGGAAATGCAAGGAGACCAAAAAGCTTGAGGAACTGACGTAGCCGAGGACTCGGAGAGAACATAAAGACCATCATGACTCCGACCGGAAAGAAGAACTTCCTTGGTGACGAGATCCTTCACATAAAACACATAATCGTGAAATTCAAAATAAACATGATTATCACGACAGAATTTCTGAACAGATAACAACGGTTTGGTAATGTGAGGCACACGAAGAACATTAGTTAATGTAAACAAGCGTTTGGGGGAATATAAAGTAGTATGTCCAACATGGGATATGTCAAGGGCCTTACCATCACCAACATGTAAGAAATCATTACCAAGATAAGGAGCAGAATCAGTTAGAGTTGCAAGATCAGACGTCACATGTTGATTCACGCCGGTGTCGGGAAACCAAGTCGTTGCAGCAGAATCATTCGCAACAGCAAGGTGAGCAAAGGGCTGCTGTGTGCTGTTGCGAAACTGATAGCATTGAAGAGCTGAATGGCCAGGAGTGGAACATAATTGGCAGCGGACATGTCCAGACCACTGCCCCTGATTTGGCCGAAAATCTGCAGTAGAGGTGCGCCTGTTCTGCCACTGATTTTGCCTCCAATCTGCAGCGGAGTGACCTCTGTTTGGGGCCTGAAATCGGTTGGTGTTTGAGCGCCAATTACCTCTAGAACGTCCCCTGTTTCGGCTGTGATTAGTCATGGCATAATAAGCAGAATTCGGAGGTGTTGGCAGCAATGGTGGCTGCTGCGGCAGAGAAGAAGAAGACAGCAGTGATGAAGAGGATGAACCGACAGCCATGGAGTGAAAAGAGTTCTTGTGCAGAAACTCATGGGTAAGGAGATGGCTATGAAGATCAGCATACGATAGCGGTTCAGCCTTGGTTATGAGACTAGTTACCAAGTCTTTGAACTCACCGCGAAGTCCACGAAACACATAGAGATTGAAATCTTCAAGGGACATTGGGCGACCAGCAGCAGCCAATTCGTCAAATAACGATTTGGCTTGCTCCATATACATACTAACCGATGCATCACCTTGCCGAAGGTCTTGAAAGGAGCCATGTAGTTGCATGATCCGAGAATTAGATGGAGAGGCAAGTGCCTTCTCAAGCGTGCGCCAAACACAATGTGAAGTAGAACAATCGACGACAAGATGCAGCACATCCACGGAAAGAGAGGAGAGAAGAGCACTCAAAATAAGTTGATCTTGTTGCTTCCAACGAAGAAAAGAGGGGCTGATGGCAGAAGAAGAATCAGCCGAAGCATCAATCATATGAGATGGAGGACACGGCAAGGAGCCGTCAACAAACTAAAAAACACCTTGACCAAGGAGATATGGCTTCATCTGCATTCTCCAATAAAGATAGTTGGTGTTCGTAAGTTTCAACGACACAACATGGTGGGTGTTTGATAGAGGAACCATTGGAGATTGTGTTCCCATAAGAGGCAGAGGAACGGTAGAGCCAGCAGCAGGAAGAGGGCTGGCCGGTGATGATGCATCACCGGTGGAGGGAGAGGTTGGAGCAACGGCAGCAGGAGGAGAGTCCATGGGAGAGAAAATTAGGGCCAGTTGCAAAGAGAGAAAATATTAGGAGGCTCTGATACCAAGTTGAGAATAATTAGGAGGCTTGACCTAATAGGTTAGCCAACTCTTTCTATATATATGAGTAAGGCAATATACAATAGTAAAGGTGGAGATTACCATATAAGAATATGACTACAATATTTCCTATATAATTACATTCTATAATATGAAATATCTCCTCCCTCCTCCCCTTCTTTGCAGCTACGGCAATGGAGTCTATTTCTCTAAAGCAGGTAACATTTGCTATAAATCACAATAATATCTTCCCAAAGAATCAAAGGAAACACCATCCAGTAATCCCAGCAACTCATACTAGTAAAATGATATTTATAGCCTTGCATAGTTAGTTATTTAGCAGTTCATTCTTATGATATGTGATTATGTTGCTTCCTGACATTAATGGTTTTTCTTTGTTTTCTTCTTAAATGCAAACTCTTGACAGATTTTTTTTAAGTTTTCCTGAACCTGTGGACTAAAAGAAACCATTTGGATCATCAAAGAGCATATGTGGTAACTTATGTACTACAAACCAAACTCTGTATCTCACTAATTACCGTTACATAGTCAAATTGCATGGACATGGAGTTGAAGCAAATTGCTAATGGAAGACATTTTTGTTATGATGCCTCGTGCAATCCCTTCCGTGTTTATTAACATAGAATTAAATTAAGCTGTGTTCATGATTGCTGAGTTTGGCTATGAACTCCTAGTTCATAAAACTAATGAGTTTCCGTTTAAGATTTTCAGGGCTATGCGAAAATTTAGACTTCTTTTGCCAGCCACGGAACTGAAAGTTTGTGCAGAAACTTCACAAGAAAAGTTCCTTACATACACCAGAAGATCTCAGTCTTTGTTCAAGGTTAAGCTGCATACGTACGATTAATGTCTAAAGCTCATGTCCGAGCGATCCTAATGCTGGAATACTCTTATGCTTCATAGACACAAGTGATACCTGTGATTTTGGAGTCCTGTTCTGCTGGCTCGTCTCTGAATTATCTGGCGTTGAGTAAAAGCCCTTCCTTGTCTATTTGGAGGACTTCAGGGTCCAATATCAAGCTTGGCAGTGGCTGTAGGATCTACTTTTCTAGCGATGTGTTGGAATATTGCCAATTATGTGGCTGCCTTGTCAAAGATGATGGCTGCTAGCTGCATGGCGGCGTCAACCATGGCTGCATGACGGCGTCAAACATGGCTGCAAGGACGGTGGCCGTTTGGTAATGACAGTGGTTGCCATAATTGACCAAAGTTGGAGAGGATTGTCTCCTACCTCTGCTATAAATAGAGGATACCAATGAGAGAGAGTGAAAGTAGAGCCAAATATGAGAGAAATGTAGGAGAGAGTGGGCTGCCAAGGCAGCCAGCAGTAGCTGCCATTGCAGCACTGAGAAGAGAGAAATAGAGTGAGGTTGAGAGTTGTTAAAGAGGGAATAATTCCTCCTTCTTTATTGTTGTAAATCTTGTTCTCTCCTTATATAATCAAATGGCTTCTCCCGTGGATGTAGGCGGTTTGCCGAACCACGTTAAATATTATGTTAATGTGCTTGCCCTCCCGAGAGCAAAGATTTGTACATCACCGGTCGGAATTCCCTACACGATGAAGTATGGCTAGGGCGACGGTGTTGACTCCAAAAGAACTCCCGGCTGGAACGCCTATGAAACTGGGTTTTTATGAAAATGAGTGACGCCAAGTAAACTGGGTCTTTGTTCAAGGTTAAACTACATACGATTAATGTCTATAGCTCGTGTCCGAGCGATCCTAATGCTGGAATACTCTTATGCTTCATAGACACAAGTGGCACCTGTGATTTTGGAGTCCTGTTCTGCTGGCTCGTTTCTGAATTATCTGGCGTTGATCCATCCCCCTTGTTGAGTAAAAGCCCTTCCTTGTCTAATTGGAGGACTTCAGGGTCCAATATCAAGCTTGGCAGTGGCTGTAGGATTTACTTTTCTAGCGATGAAGTATAGCTCCCTCGGTGTTGACTCCAAAAGAACTCCAGGCTGGAACGCTGGGTTTTCTTTCTTGTATGTAGTATTGGCACCATTTATGCCTATGAAACTGGGTTTCGATGAAAATGAGTGACGCCTAGTAAAGTGGGTTTTTCTCACCTGAAAATGGAAAGGATGTCGTGTCACTATCCACCGGCATCCTTATGGCCGCCGAGATTGCCTGGAAGGCAATTATCCTAAACGTTGGACTACAAACGCTTTTGTTGATTGATCCCTGTGTTTTAAATAGTTTCAATTCTGTTTCTGTCGCTTGTCTTAAGGAAAAGAATAAAGTTGTCATTTTAAAAAATAATAAATAATTAAAAAAAATCCTTAAAGATAGTCTGTCGGGTCAACTCTCAATTTGATTTGTCAAGAAATCCAATTTTAGGTCAAATTATAAAAATTTTCTATTGGTTTGATTACTATGATTTTTAAATTTGACGGGAAAAAAAAAAGAGTCTCATATAAGATGCGGCACCCTCTTCCTCTTCAGAATCTAGATTTTCCAATACTAGTAGGTCCCAAAAACAGCATATTATTGATGCGATTTAATCCTTTCTTTTTTTTTTTTTTTTTGTATTTTAAAAAATTAAATATTTTTATTTTTTATTAATTTTAAATTAATATGTTTTTAATATTTTCAAATTATTTTGATGTGCTAATGTTAAAAATAATTTTAAAAACATTAAAAAACATCTTATCATATATTTTGATACAAAAAGTTATTTGAAAAGCAACCCAACATCACTGTTAAACAAGTTATTAGTAAATGCATGTAAATTTTATAGCTAGAAGATAGATATTATGGAGATGTAAATTTTCTGTTATTATGGAGGTAGCTAGCTAGTTTTATTACTTCTATTCGAACCTAACCTACTGTCTGAGAATAGTTTTCTGAAGCTGCAAGATGTGTTCAACATTTCCAGTTTCTACAACGGAATGAGCAGGCATGTGTAATTTCCTCGGTTATTGGAAGACGTCATTTCCAGTTTCTATCTTTAAAAACGAACCAAACGCAACCTTATAGAATGGAAAGTAACATGAATACACATTTTCAGCTGAAAATCTACTCATGCTCACTGTCTGAAATAGTGTCTTGCATTGCAAGTTAATTCGGTCTTCGATAAGAAAATCTAGGAATCAAAAGCTTTGACACATTCCACTAAAAAGAGTCCTTAGAGCACAATACTAGCAATTTCTTCTAGTTCGAAAGAAAATACCATTGCTAAGAACTCTCGTCAATGGATCTCTTGTCAACTAATAATTTGGAAATCACGACGCATAATAAGAAAATGGAAGGTAGAAGACACATCTTAATTGGATTATCTTTCTCCTGACGAGTATACGTATACTCCACAGTCGAATAAACACATTGCCAAACAGCACCAACCAATCCAAAACACTCAACAACAGTGCCAACAGGCTTTGTAGTTGCGGAAGTACAAGGCAATATTGGCCTCATGCCCGCCCGTTTAATTCTTTCCTTTGGAACCATGTGCATGAGTTCAACGGCAGCAAGAAGCAAAGCTACAAATGCCAAGACCATGCCAATTAATGCATAACCCATCTGGTCAAAAACCGCAGATGCAATCTCTAGGATTAAGTTTGTCATCAGCAAAGTCCATTTTGATATTTCCTATACAAGAAAGTAGTTAGTTGTAAACAAGGCTGTTAATTGATTTATGATATAATTAATGTAAGATAATTGATAATACACAAAACAATACAATTATGACTGGCAGAGACTCATAATGTGAGATTATCCCATCTACTACTATATATAGATTAAAAGAAGTTAGACAAGATTTGACTAAGTATATATCACCTGGTTCACATCATTATCATTCATCGAAGGTAACTCTATCTTCGAGTCGTCTTGGCGGAAGACAGATGGATCAAGATTTTCAAGACGATTATCTGCAAAGTTGGCCAAATATCCTTATATAGGTTGTGATATCAACCCTCGAAGAATTATTTCAAAAAGAAGACAGACAAAAAAGAATTCCATGTGTTTTGATATATAATTTACTTTCATGCATGATTTATCTTAAATATTAAAGAATATTATAAATTATATATTGAATCTCACTTAAAACTTAAATTTTTTTTATTAAACTACACTTTAATATAATATTAAAGTCTTAATAGCAACATACCATTTGCTTGTAACTCTGGAAGAGGCTGCTGCGTGTTCCGCGAAGCTAAGGAAGGTAACTGCATTATCAAAACACATTAAATATTTTTCATGGAAGTCGTGGTGGGAATTGGAATATTCTTAAAATCAAGAGTTTCAAAAGAAATAAAGTATAGACCTTCTCCGTTAAATTTTTATTTGCAATTAATTCTTGAAGAGGCTGGTCATTCCACGAACGTAACTCAGGCTGCATGCATCATCAAAACATCAAATATTTTTCATGGAAGTCGAGGTGAAAATTAGAAATTTCTGAAAATCAAAAGTTTTTCAAATGAATAAGAGCATAGACCTGATCCTCCCTTGGAAATTCTGGAACAGTCTGGTTATTCCCCGAAGCTAGCTCATGCAACTGCATTATCAAAACATTAAATATTTTTCATGCAACTATGGTGGAAATCGGGAAATGCTGAAAATCAAAAGTTTAAGGTAATCAAAGGTTAAAAACCATCTCAACTTAAAATTTTAATAAAATCAAAATATAATTTATATTATTTTTTAATATCTTTTTTTAAGTAAAAATTATTTGTTTAATTTTATTAATTAGAACAAAAATATTATGATTTGAACTCATAATTATTTAATTATTATAATTTTAATATTATATTAAAAAATCATATTAATTATTAAATAAAATTTTAAGATGTTAACAGGTTAGACACGAATTGAAGGTACTTTTTCCAGCCGGCGCAAATCATTATCGCTTAATGACAACCAGCAGCCCGTTAGGCACCAACGAATAATAGGAAAGTTGAAGAGTTTCCTCAGTATGCTAGGATCTAAGATTGATGCCAATACCACAAACCAGAGATGCATATTAGGTATCATGTGACTCAAAGTAATTGTTAATATTACAATTAAAAAAAAAACTATTATGTTATTTAAAAACTATGGTAAATTTGAATTTTAATTTAAATACTATTTTATTTATAGTGCATTTTAATAAAAAAAATAATAATTTGATAAAAAAAAAAACTAAAGAGCTATAGAAAGAGGCTAGGCATCTCAGCTTCATGCCTGATCTTCTTCTTTTTCTTTTTATTTTATTTTTAAATAAAACAAATAATATGTCATTCATTTCATATGTACGTGTAAACAAATCACATCATCTTATTTACTAGTTAAGATTTTAACCATCTCAGGTAGCTAAAAAATTAGGATATTCCTAGCTTTTAAAATTTAAAAATTTATTTTTTTAAATTTTTATTTCACTTGAAAACACCAAATAAACAACATCTTAATAATAACCTCATTATATCCATTTTTAATATTAAAACACTCATTATTAATAGATTAGAAATATCTAAAATTACACCAAATGATCTACCAAACTGATCCAGATTTCGTAACAATTGTTTTTTATAATATAAATTTAAATTTTATTTAATTAAATTAGCCTCTATTTCAATTTTTAAATTGTACCAAAGATCTTAAGAATCGGTAAAAGAAGAGAAAATTTTAACATATAAAATATCAATAGCATCACGTATAAGAATGAAATTGAAAGAGAATTTGACTAGAACAGTAATTTTAGTTGGTGTGAACTATTAAGCCTATGGTAATGCTTTCTCGTAGTATATTGAGAGGGTGTTTGGGAGTGTGGTTGTTGTTGCTTTTCAAAGTGCTTTTCACTTAGAAAAACATGCCAATAATATTTTTTTATTTTTTAAAAATCATTTTTGAGATCAGCACATCAAAATGATTTGAAAACATCAAAAACATATTACTTCCAAGCTAAAAAAAAAAATATTCAAATTTTATGAAAAGCGCTTTTCAAACGCAATCCCAAACAGCCCCTGAGTTTGTTAACATTTCTGAAAAAAAAAAAAAGGAGCTAACACACATACCGTGTGCTTGATATCCGACTTTTGAAGGCGCCGCCAACCCGCATGAAGAGAAAATTGTACCGTGTGCTTGAGGGGGTGCTCAGGTTCTCGTCGATTACGTAGTCCAAGCGTCAGAAGAGCTTTCTGGGGTTCCGCTGCCTCCCATTTCACTTCTTCCTCTTCTATTTCCATGACCACCACTCTTTGTGCTTCCTCCGCGTATCAGTACGTACTGATGTCAGTGCCAAAACTAATCACAACCGCAAGGATAGGATTAAGCAAAATTAATCACATACACAAGAGTAGGATTTACCCTTCCCTTCTGTCTGCTCTCTGTAATTGAAAATCTGTTACCTGGTTTGATATCTGGAAAACAAATGAAAAGAGCTGTTACTTGTTTCTCCTTTTGAAGTCGATGAAGATCTAAATCAGTAATTGCTAGCTAGTAACCTAGCCAGAAGTCACATGGAAGCTTCTTAAGGGCTTCATCTCCGCGTTAATTCACTGTTTCTTGCAAGATTGCCGCGTCATAAAGTGAGAGATAAAAAAGTCGTCGTCGTGGTTCGATTGAGTTGAAATCTTGCAGCCACATTAACAACACGAGTCTCTATAATCTGATCACCGTAGATTGAATGGTATTTTTGTTGATGAACAGTAGCAACTATTTTGTGGTGGGATGTTTATAGAATCTCTTATAATCTTGTTTTGTTGCCAGGAAATTATTACATCTCTAATCCTATTTAAACAGAACAGTTGCAGCCCATTGTTTTGCAGTGGGAATTTTGGAGGTTTCGTAAGAACCACCCACCTTGTCTGTTTGTGGTTAGGGCTACTGATGAATATATTTGAAAATGAGCATTCAAACCTTATGAAGTTGAAAGAGCTGTGTTAAATTGACCATATTATATTAACTCATAGACTAGAAAAACTAGTGTATTTGACCTCTTGATATTGGCTTTGATCGCTATTAAAAACAGCCATCATCATTTTACCATTAATAAGAATGATTAAGCACCTACTTGACCCACTTTTCCTATTCAAGTGTAGAAGGAGTTATGTTTTCCGTAAAAATCAAACTCTAAGATCAGCAAGCCTTCTTAAGAGTTCATGTTCATGAAGTTCCTGGGCTACTTTATTTCTTTCTTTCTTGTGTACCATTTACTTGCTGGTCTATAGCCAGCTTTATTATTTTATTCTGGTTATAAAACTTAAATTCCTAGCGGGTTGATTGAGGATGTGATTAATCTAAGATTTAGATTAATCTGAGTTAAAAAAATAAAAAATAAGAAGTATCCTAGTTTTTTTAAAACTCAAACCTCAATTTATTTATTTTTTTTATTAAAATAATGTCATTTGATCTATTTTTTTAAAAACAAATTAAAAAATTAATTCGAGTTAATCCCCCCACTTGTAACTCAAATTTTGTTTAAATCGATTTCTAAATTGAATTTTAAAACTGCCATAGAGGTGAAAACCGATTGAATTTTACTGTTGAATTTTAAGCTGTTCTAGTGATGCAACCGAATGAATTTTATACTATTTTAGGTTTGGAGAAAAATTATCTTTCACTAATCATTTATATTCTTTTTTTTCTTTTGGCTCATTGCTTTGGAACAACCAATCAAAGCCGTTCGGCATTGTTTTTTCCGGTCTCCAAGATGTTCCTTTTTCAGATCACACTTTGTCTCTTACATTGACTTTTACCTATCAAATTTCCTTTCTAGTTTTGGCAAGTATGGTTAGATCCCGATGGATTTAGTGAACTTTCTCAGCACCTCGCTGTGCTGGTTCGGTTGAGCCAAAGCAAAGATGGTCTCAAGTCTCAACTTACATAGGGTGCATCACATCAATGCACAGGTCCAAACAGGAACTTTCAGCCTTGTAGATGTACCGAATCCTGATGTTGAGATGTCCCAAAGGAAGCACTACATGGAACTAGTCCAACTGGCATGCATCATGGCCTCCATAATTGGAAGAGGACGTCAACATGACCTATCATTTCATTAGTTCATTCACGGGGGAGGGTTTTATTTTACTTCTATACTGTAAAACTTCCTGCATAATCACCTCAGGACATAAATAGAATCGAAGGGTGTAGGGAGGCATCAAGGTGATCAAGATTCTTGTTGCATGGTCTTAAACAAAGTTTTGGATAGGTTGGTATTGGACAAAATCTAGCATCTTCGTAACACCCAATATTCTCTAAACACCACATTAGGGACTCATGTCTTTACTGAAAAATAAAAATAAAAAAACTACAAGTTGTCATGATTTTGTAAAGCAAACTGCTGTCCTTGATAAGAGCAAGCCATTTGAATAATCCCCCATTTTTTGCTTGAAAATTCTAGTAAGCTGAAACTGGTTGGCAATTTGCATGATGCTATCATCAATTTCCTTTTGATAAAGTGATTGAAAAGGAGAGGAATTAAGGTAGAGAGACAGCTCGTTAATTGACTTAACATTGCTAGAGAGTATAAATGTTTGAGCTGGTCGATATTGCAATATCATGATCAAGTTATTAGGTAACGTTTTCTGATGTTTTGAAGGAAGTTCTAGATCCTTTCAAGCCATTTTATCATTCTTCTAGAGAGCTTTTTCGTACCCGAGAAGAATCGTTAAACGTTTCCGGATGTGTTCTACATTTTCACTTTCGTCTAAGCCTTGCAATGGGGCAGATAATGGCAAGTTCTTGCGCTCAAAATCCTTGGTTACAAGAGCAAGAGCTGAAGTGATCGCAGCTCGTAAGAGATCAAGCCAACGTGCTTTTCTTCGGCTATTAAAACAAGGAATTCCTCATACTGATCTTCAAGTACATGAAATTGTTGAGAGGCAGTCTCAGGCTAACAGCTTAAGCAAGCAAGATATCTGTAGAAAGCCGGAGTTCCATCCAGTGTTTCTTGAAGAAGCCTATGAAAGGTGCAGAAACATTTGCGCCGAATATGCCAAGACTTTCTATCTAGGTAACATTCATATCCCTTTCAAATTGTTCATTACATGTATAGTTCTAGATGTCATGATTCAAGGATTTCTAGATGATATGAGAACTATCTCGTCGTTTCGATCGATGCATGCTTGATTGCTTACCAGATCCCATCAGCACAGGTTTCCAACCTGTTTTATGATTTATCAAATCATTTAATTTGCCTCTATATGTCATCACAAATTGTGTGGCAAAATAATGATGGTCATTGTCTCTCGATGCAGGAACTCGGCTGATGACAGAGGAGCGACAGAAAGCCACATGGGCAATTTATGGTAAGAGATTAAAGCCCAGAATAGATAAATTAGTCCTTCAAAGACAATACTACCAAATTACTTATAGTTCCAAGAAATTACTTGAAAAGATATTCAGTTCAGAAGATCTAAGAAGCAATTCAGTTGATCCTCACAGTCACACTAGAGATGAATTAAGCAAAGAGATGTACGTAAGAAGTAAACTGCTATGAAAGTTGTTCTACCGCAACTGAAATGTTTTCTGCAGTATGGTGCAGGCGGACAGATGAACTGGTCGATGGACCCAATGCAGTGCCCATGAGCACTGATGTTCTTGATAGGTGGGAAGAGAGGCTGCAAGACATCTTTGATGGACGCCCCTATGACATGCTCGATGCTGCACTTACTGATACAATTTCCAAGTTCCCTTTAGACATTAAGGTGCTTGGAATGTTTACTAGGTGGATTAATTCCTAGCAAAGTGTATGTTCTCAATCTGATAAGAGTTTTTTTTATCATCTCACAGCCTTTTAGAGGCATGATTGAAGGTATGAGAATGGATACGACAAGATTCCGTTATGATAATTTTCAAGAGCTCTATCTTTATTGCTATTACGTTGCGGGCACAGTCGGCCTAATGAGCGTTCCAGTGATGGGAATAGCTGCAGAATCTGAAGCTTCTGCTCAAAGTATTATAATGCGGCACTGTGCTTGGGTATTGGAAATCAGCTTACAAACATTCTTAGAGATGTGGGAGAGGAGTAAGTTATTTTTTCCGTACAACTTCCATTCATTTTTCTCGTTTGAATCTTTTAACTTAGTTCAGTCTTTTTTCTTTCAGTGCTTTGAGAGGGAGAGTTTATCTACCGCAAGATGAGCTTGCACAGTTTGGGCTATGCGTGTTGAGTTTATGTCTCAGAAGCAGCTGACAAAGAAGTTGCTGATAAAGAAACAGCTGATGTGCAATTCGTGGAAGCTGTCATTAGTTTTAGTTTGAATAAAACACTAGCTATTTGAATTAGTCAAATTCTGTTAGGATTGATATAATCCTTTTATTTGAATGTTATCCTTTGATTTTTGTTACGTAACAGCAGGAGATAATGTTGTTGTTGCTTCCCTTTAAAGCTTTCTATTGTTCAATGTTTTCATAATGCTGCAATATCAATAAAACAGTGCATTCTGCAGAAGTCGTTCTTCATTCTTTTTTCTATTTGCATTTGTTAAATCCAACAGATTGGTATAGCCCATTTTTTTTCTTGAGAGATCTGTGAGACTGAGAGAGCCTAAACACTTACCCTAAACACTTACCATTCTTCTAAAAAAACCAATCAAAACAAAATGAATTCAGAAACCCCAGGAAATTTAATGGCACCACCAGTATTTGATGGAACAAACTATCAAGTTTGGGCTGTTCGCATGGAAGCTTTTCTTGATGCAAATTATCAGTGGGAAGCTGTTGAAAACACATATGAGGTTCCTCTTTTGCTTGACAATCCAACTATAGCTCAAATGAAAAATTATAAGGAGAGTAAGCAAAAGAAATCAAAGGCAAAAGCTAGCCTTTTTGCAGCTGTCTCGTCTTCAATCTTCACCAGAATCATGACTCTGAAGACAGCAAATGAGATATGGAACTTTCTCAAAAGGGAATATGAAGGGAATGAACGAGTGAAGGGCATGCAAGTTTTAAATCTCATTAGAGAATTTGAGATGCAAAGAATGAATGAATCAGAAACAATCAAAGTTTACTCTGACAGACTTCTTGACATTGTAAACAAAGTAAGACTTCTTGGCACTGAATTTACTGATTCTAGAATTGTTCAGAAAATTCTTGTTACAGTTCCTGAAAAGTTTGAAGCTACAATATCATCAATAGAAAACTCAAAGGATGTATCAAGTATCACTTTGGCAGAGTTACTGAATGCATTGCAGGCTCAAGAACAAAGAAGGATGATGAGGCAAGCAGGTTCTGTGGAAGGTGCATTTTTTGCAAAATCACAGAACAACATACAACAAAGAAACAGAAATTACAGCAGCAGCAACACAACATTTCCTCTGTGTTCTTACTGCAAAAAATCCAACCATCCACAGAGTAGATGTTGGTGGAGGCCGGATATAAAATGTCACAGATGTGGACAGCTAGGACACATTGGAAGGGTATGCAAATCTCAACAACAACAACAGCAACAAGAAGAAGTCAAAACTGTTGCTGAACAACCTGAAGATGAACAACTGTTTGTAGCATCATGTTTTGTTGCTAATAACTCAACAGAAAGTTGGCTGATAGACAGTGGATGTACCAGCCACATGACCTATGATAAAGAGCTTTTCAAAAGGCTTGACAGAACAGTTATTTCCAAAGTAAGAATTGGAAATGGGGCATATCTTGCAGTAAAGGGTAAAGGAACCGTGGCAATCAAAGGCAACACAGGTTTAAAATTAATTTCTGATGTCTTATATGTTCCTGAAATTAATCAAAATCTTTTGAGTGTTGGTCAGCTGCTTGAGAAGGGATATAAGGTGTTGTTTGAAGACAAATTTTGCTTGATTACTGATGCACAAAACAAGGAAGTATTTAAAATTCAGATGCAAAGTAAAAGCTTTGCCTTGAATTTTACAGAAGAAGAACAAGCAGCAGTACATGAAGAAGATAGCAGTACAATGCTTTGGCATAGAAGATTGGGGCACTTTCATCATGCAGCTATACTCTTTATGAAAAACAACAATCTTGTGAAAGGCCTACCTGACTTAGAAGAAGATCTTCCAATATGTGCAGCCTAACAGTATGGGAAGCAGACAAGACTTCCATTCCCACGCAATAAAAGCTGGAGAGCTACACAGAAACTACAACTAGTGCACACTGATGTGGGAGGACCTCTGAAAATATCATCATTAAACGACAGTAAGTATTACATTACTTTCATTGATGATCATACAAGAATATGCTGGATTTATTTCATGAAGTATAAATCTGAGGTTGTTGATATCTTCTGGAAGTTCAAAGCATGGGTGGAAAAACAAAGCACACACAAAATGCAGGTGATCAAATCAGATAATGGAACAGAATATACCTCAGAAAAATTCAACAAATTCTGTGAAAATGAAGGCATTGAACATCAGCTGACAGCACCATATACTCCTCAGCAAAATGGAGTTGTTGAGAGAAAAAACAGAACACTTATGGAGATGACAAGATGTCTATTACATGACAAAGGTTTGCCAAAGAATCTATGGGCTGAGGCAGCAAATACAGTAGTGTTTCTTCTGAACAGATTGCCAACAAAAGCTCTGCAACAGAAGACACCATTTGAGGCATGGTATGGCTATAAACCAAAGTTGCAAAATTTAAAAACTTTCGGTTGTCTTTGTTTCTCTTACATTCCACAGGTCAAAAGAGACAAACTTGATAAGAAGGCAGAACCTGGAATCTTTGTAGGCTACAGCTTAGTATCCAAAGCCTACAGGATTTATCTTCCACAAGACAACAAAGTGATTGTTAGCCGAAACATCCAATTTTTTTAGTCAGAAAGCTGGAACTGGGAGAAAAATAAGCTTGAATTTCAAGAGGAGAATGTTGATGTTGATGATGCTGATGTTAATGATGAACCTGTTACAAAGATCAGAATGCTCTCTGATATCTATCAGAGTTGCAATGTGGCACTAATTGAACCTGCAGGATATGAAGAAGCTGCTGCAGATCAACATTGGATGGTTGCAATGAAGGAGGACCTTATGATGATTGAGAAGAATCAGACTTGGTTGCTTGTAAACAGACCTGCACATAAAAAGGCAATAGGAGTTAAATGGGTTTATAGAACCAAGTTCAATGCTAACGGTTCTATAAATAAACACAAAGAAAGACTTGTTGTCAAGGGATATGCTCAGATGTTTGGGGTAGATTTTTCTAAAACTTTTGCTCCTGTTGCTAGACTTGATACTATAAGAATGTTGCTTGCACTTGCTGCTCAACATGGCTGGACTATACATCAAATGGATGTCAAATCTGCTTTTCTAAATGGATATTTGGAGGAGGAAATATTCGTGGAGCAGCCTGAAGGTTTTGCTGTTCAAGGAGAAGAGGAGAAAGTATATTTGCTGAAAAAGGCCCTCTATGGTTTAAAGCAAGCACCAAGGGCTTGGTACAGCAGGATTGATGCTCATTTGCTAGACTTAGGCTTTACAAAAAGTCTAAGTGAATTTACACTTTATCTCAGAAAATTCAATGATGAATTGCTTGTGGTTTCTCTTTATGTGGATGACTTACTTGTGACAGGAAGTAACAGGAATCAGATTGATGTGTTCAAAAGAGAAATGAAGAAAGCATTTGAAATGACTGACTTGGGGAAGATGACTTTCTTTCTCGGCATGGAAGTCCAGCAAAAGCAAAATGAGATCTTCATATGTCAACAAAAGTATGCCAAAGAGATTTTAAAGAAGTTCAACATGGAAGAGTGCAGATCAACAGCAACACCAATGAATCAAAAGGAAAAGTTTTGCAAAGAAGATGGAGCTGCAAAGATTGATGAAACAATCTATAGGACCTTAATAGGATGCTTGATGTATCTTACTGCAACAAGACCCGACATTATGAATGCTACAAGTATCCTTTCAAGGTATATGCATTGTGCAAGTGAGATTCATTTTCAGGCAGCAAAAAGAATTGTCAGATATATTAAGGGAACAATTGACTATAGATTGAAGTTTTGTCAAGTCAAAAATTCTGTTCTCCATGGCTATTTTGATAGTGATTGGACAAATTGTGTTGATGATATGAGAAGCACTTCAGGTTATTGTTTTAGTTTTGGTTCTGCCATTTTTTCGTGGAGTTCAAAGAAGCAAGAAGTTATTGCTCAATCCACAGCTGAGGCAGAGCATGTTGCTGCCACTGCTGCTGTGAATCAGGTTATTTGGGTTAGAAAGTTAATGAGTGATCTGCAGATGGAGCAAAAGGAAAGCACACAAATCCTTGTAGACAATCAAGCTGCAATTGCAATTGCAAAAAATCCTGTTTTCCATGGTAAAACGAAGCATTTCAAACTGAAACTCTATTTCCTAAGAGAAGTTCAAAGAGAAGGTGAAATACAGCTGGTTTATTGCAAAACAGAAAATCAAAATGCTGACATTCTGACCAAGCCGCTTCCTCAAGCTAAGTTTGAATTCTTTAGGCAAAGACTTGGAGTCTGCAACTTCAGAGCCAAAGAGTAGTGTTGAGTTTATGTCTCAGAAGCTGTTGATGAAGAAGTTGCTGACAAAGAAGTTGCTGATGAAGAAACAGCTGATGTGGAATTCATGGAAGCTGTCATTAGTTTTAGTTTGAATAAAACACTAGCTATTTGAATTAGTCAAATTCTGTTAGGATTGATATAATCCTTTTATTTGAATGTTATCCTTTGATTTCTGTTACGTAACAGCAGGAGATAATGTTGTTGTTGCTTCCCTTTAAAGCTTTCTATTGTTCAATGTTTTCATTATGCTGCAATATCAATAAAACAGTGCATTCTGCAGAAGTCGTTCTTCATTCTTTTTTCTATTTTCATTTGTTAAATCCAACAATGCGACCAAGATGTTTTCGCAAGAAAAGTCACTGATGGATGGAGAGAGTTCATGAAAGAACAGATAACAAGGGCAAGATTCTATTTCAACCTTGCAGAAGAAGGGGCTTCAAAGCTTGAAAAGGCTAGCCGGTGGCCAGTATGAACTGAAAACTTTCCATTACTTGAATGATAAATTTGCAACACTTCCAACTTTAACCTATATTGTACCTTAAGATTTTTCATATGCTGACACATTGGTCTGTGATTTGTTGCAGGTGTGGTCATCCCTACTAGATTACGATAACTTCACAAGACGAGCTTATGTTGGAACCCTGGCATACACAAAAGCTCAATCAATGTCTAGCTTGATCCTTCAGTAAATCAAGATTTTGTCAGCAGCCCTAAGGTGGGGGAGTTATGACAGCAAACAGTGGAGAAGTGGAGTGAATAGTGAAACAAGATTATGCTTGGTGTATCATAGAGGAAATCGTCAAAGTTTGAATGTTTGTAAGATTGGTTTATTGCTTATATCAGGTTCTCAATTCTCTGGTAAAACTAGAATTTTCATGGAAACTAAATTGCACATACATTTCTCAGTTTTCAAAACTAGGACCCTTGCTCAAAAATTGCTTGCACTACAGGTGTCAAACTTCTGAGGCATTTATCAGACGATATGCTGTTCTCTATATGCTCACAGCAGAGAAGACATGCTGCTATGGCATCCATATCCTGTTTTGGGTTCGAACTCTCTCCTGGCACTAAGCCTAAGCACACAGATGAAAGGAAAAATATATTAAATAATTATAATTATATGATCTGAAAGCATTTCAATTCATTAACATTAATACCCAAACAAAATTGGGTTCTAAAGAAGGAAAAAGAAGATTTATTACATGCTATAGCTTTGTATCTTAAGGTTTTTGGCCTTCATTAGAGTAGACTTCCCTATTTGGGGTTATCTAAAAATAGACAACGCTTTAAGGTTGGCGATTTTGCAAGAGATTCAAAGCTCAGTGGGCATTGAAAATGACCATACCCATTGCGAAAGAATCCTAGTTAAATGTAGAAACAATAGATGCCATTTGCCCTGAGGTGCTGCCTCAACACTTTCAAACCGCCTGCCTTTCGTTATCAAACAAGTACTGGCAATCATCCATCCGCACCATAAATGGCATAAACCGTCCACTCGCACAAACCACCAGTCTCTTATCCATCAATTACAATCCAAAATATCAAGGAACCGCCACTTTAGCTCTCCACAACCTTTCAAGGGCAGGAGCCAGCTGACAGAGACAGTAAATGAGTAAACTGATTGTTTTGCTTCAATATTTGTAGAGGGAGACAACACTTCTCGGAACTTCGCACTGGTGACATAATCAATATTTTGAGAATCCATGATCAAGGCAACTATCATAGAGAAGATGATAGGGAGAAACCGCTTAGCAAGTCTATGTTTCGCGGGAAAATCACAACCAAAGCTTGTAATGAACTGTCATGGGAAACTTAAAGGGGGGGTTTAAATTCAATTCAGGTTCAGCTTTCGTATGCAATGTGCAATCAAAAATTATCTAGAAATGTTAAGGAACCTACTGGAACACTTGGTTAGAAAAAAATATAAAAGCACCCATTTTAAGTCAACTCATTGTCTCTCTACACATACCCAACCCTGAAACAACCATCCTTCTACAAAAAGGAATAAGATAACAAAAACAGAATCAAGGCAAAGGAATAAAAGATGCCGCATTGTTTGCTGGAAATGGTACATTTGCGGCTATTTGGTCACCACTCCACTGCTTCCTCTTATGGAAACTCTAGCATAATCAGCAAACCAATTGAATCAAGGAAGCTCCACCTGCCCGTTATTCATGCTTTCTGCCACCCACCCCACCCACCATCATCGTGAATTTATGCTCTTAGATTTGAAAAATGCCCTCAATAAGTGAACCAGCCACAAAGCACTGGCTGGAAGGATTCGGCATCTCAAGACCAGCTTCAATCATAGGAAATAATCTGGTGTTCTCCGGGTCACATCTGGCTCGCCCCTCCTTGGAGCAGGCTCAAACTGCAAACAAATTTTGAAGATATTATTTTGAGCCTAACTTATGTGACATTACCCATGGAGTGCTCTAGCATCAGACACCAACCTGAATGAATGTGTGACCCTTGCAGTCATCAACTTCCAAAATAGAAGCCATGTTGCCACAGCGGTAGCAATAGTTGGGTGCACTAAAGATAGTAACCACCTTTTGTTCCTGTCACGAGAAAAAAAGCACAATCAATCAGATGAAATTTGCAAACCAGAGCAAGAAATTCACCAAAAGAAAAGCATCAAAGGTAGTTACATGGCCCCAGTTGTATCCTTCCATAACCAGCTGGTGAGCTCTAGCAATCAGCTTTAAGTTGTTTGTATGGTTAAATTGCTCAGATATGTCCTACAGAAACAATATCTGTAAGCATCCCAGGAAGAAAACTCTGTTCTGCTAAAAACTAAGAGCATGGGTGAAAAGAAGGGAGTGGAGTGAGTATATTACTTGACCAAAGGTATATCCAGCACCCCTAGGTGAGATGCCCCCAACCACAGCGATCATCAGGGTCAGACCACAAAAGATCACACATGGGACCCTCATGGGGAACTTCTTGAACACGATCAAAAATTACGAATGTTATCAAGGGTTTCAATGGAGGGCGATAATCCACCATGGAGGCAAAATATTTCCGACTCAACCTTCAAAAGAGAACAAAATACATATATGACACCATATCCACATTAAGTGTCCTAACTAAAAAGTAAAATCTATTGTACATCCAAAAAGGAAAATGCAAATTTGGTATTTTTTTTTTTCTTCAATTATCTTGGTGGTAAAAATATTTGTTATTTGATATTTTTTTTACCCAGCACTCACCAATGCTGTCAGTGGAAAATAATCAAACAGATCTGTAAAGATCTTCCAAACATTAGCATTGCCATACCTGCAAAAAAAAAACAAACACCATAGATACTTATCTTTTCTGTACATACTTGTGCCAAAAGAATTGTATAAAACCATTTGAATAACATGATATACAAAGTTGGAAGATCTGAGAGGAGAAGGTTCTTGGAAGCCTGTTTTCCAACTAGTCAAAAAGTCTATAACTATCATCAAGTCCACTTCCTTTCAATTTCAAGGACTGGGGGTTGAGGGTAGAGTTTTCATTTACAGGCTAGTGCACTTTGCCAGGTTCATCAAAAAGTTGTAGTTTTCTTTTTTTTATATAAAGTGTAGAGTTGAAATTGCACGGAGAATTCCAATTCTCTGTAACAACTTATATTCATGCATATAAAACATGTTACAAACCAATGCAACAGTCGTCCAAATTAAAAACACAGAAGTCCCTCCACAAGTCACCTAATGCACTAACATGCAACTTAGATAGACACACGGTATGTCCAGAGTTTCAGTTTGCACTATGCAAGTATCTCTTGTTCAGCCTAACTTTGATTTCCCATGCTTTGAGAAAAACTTCATTGTAATCCTTTTTTTCCTCTTGCTTTCTCTCTTTTTTTTTTTTTGTTATAGCTGTTCGATTCTATAAGCAACCCCATTTCCTTATCTGTGTCATTTATAAAATCATATCCAGGTCACAATTGTAAGAAAGTAAAATTTATGTTTATGCATACTGTACACAAGAAACATTAAGAGGGAACTACAAACCAAAGACTGTAGGATTCCAAACTTAAAAGTTAGGATGTAATTCCATTAGACTAAGGATTCAGAAGAACTCACTTCCGCAGGCATTCATCATAGAAACCATAAACTTGAGTAATCTGAAATGGGAACAAGCATCCATAATCAGCCCAATGGATTTGATGCTGAGAAAAACTAGGGTATGAAAGAATTGAAATCATAAAATGTTTAGATGTCTTAAAAGTTTACACCCTGCCAAGAACAGCACCGCATTAAGTTGCAAATATAATCAATTAATGACCCTTCAACCTAGGATAAAACAAATTATAGCATCAGTTGGCAAAATACATTTGGAAGCATACCTGACGACTTTCATGATTTCCCCTTAGAATAGTAATCCGTTGAGGATAACGCACTTTCAAGGCAACCAGGAGCTGATAAAAAAAATTCAATCAGTCTCGCTGCTAAAAAGTTAAGAGACTCAACCAAACTAAGGCCAAAGTTTATCAAAATTTGTGTATAGGTAAGAGAATGTTAGAAGTGTTCCATTCAACACAGCTTAATTTATATGTTTTTTCAATTCAAACCAGAAAAACTTTGGCATACATACAGTTCCATGGACATCTCTAAAAATACAAACTATTACAATGGGCATAGATACATCAAAGGAGAAGGGAGACATTGAAGTTGAAATGCATGGGGAAAAACAGAAAGATGGAAGTACTTACTGTTACAGTTTCTACTGAATAATAGCCACGGTCAACATAATCTCCCATGAACAAGTAATTTGTATCTGGACACTACAGCAAACAAAAATGCACAAGTGAACAATACCAAACTAGGTGAGCACAAGACAAATGGTGGAAGCTTAATACCTTAGATGATAGCATGATAAAGAAATAGAAATTAAAAATAGTAAAAAGTGTAATGTTGTGGCATCACTGGCACTGTCAGATATACACCATGTATGATGATAAATAGCAGTCAAAGGAACCTCAACTAGAAATCCTTGCATTTCCAGTAAATGTTAGAAAAACTAACAGATGATAGAGAAAGGGAAGGTTGATCCCTTGCTATTGCAATGGTCTCCATAGAAGCTAAAGAAAAGGAGGAAAGAAAGTGCAGTGAAGTGACTCCATGTGTATCTCCTTAGCTAAAAACAAATGCAAGATTGTGACCTTTACAGCAATAAGAAGAAAACTCAGAAAGGAGATAACAATTGGCATTAATTTGAATCGCCATGTCTGCAAATATTAGAACATAAAATTGCTCAATCAGAAATTTACCTTCCCGCCAATGCGAAAAAGCTCAGCTAGATCATGAAATTGACCATGGATATCACCACAGATTGTAACAGGGCTTTTAACAGGCTGCAAGATGTACAACCAAAGAAAGTCAATTACAACTCAGTGGATTTCAAAGTCCTAAAAAGCTCATAGCTTGCATTGCAGAATAGATAGCAAAAGTTGGATACTGAACTGCAACATAAAAATGGCATATAAAAAATCCTAGAACTTATGCTCTGATAACAGAAAAAACAAACAACATAAGAGAGTAGAGTACCTGAACATTGCTTTCATCCATCAAAATCTCCTTAGCTTTCTCGCATAATGCCCTTACCTGAATCGTAATAAACATTTCCATTGAAAACAATATCCCCAAAGAATAATCTAGGTGTTCCCAGTTTTGAAAGCAATCCTCCTAAAACAAGCATTAACATTGCACACTTACTCCTAGACTCGAACATCTTAGCATCCACTTCAAACCAAAATAATGGATCCATGACACCCACCAGAATCCAACTTCATTAATACATCTAGAAAGCACAAGTTCGAAGTATCCGCTCCGATTTAGAAAACCCCACAACGAACCAAATTTCAATTACGGCAGCTTAAGCAGTATAATCCAATAAGCAAAGAGCAACATACTCTGTTCTCTTAACCTTCCACACTATGAAGAATTCTTCCAATCAATAAAACCCATCAAACAAAAATCCATACTTTTTTCCCCAATTTGAAACCTTAACTTGAATAAATCATAAGAAAAAAATCAAAAACCAAAACCAGTTAACAGATCTGTTCCAATCACCTCCCCAAATCTATCTCAAACCCTCCACGATCACTTCAAAACATAGATCACACCGCCCATGAACCCAAAATAACAACATATTCCCAACTTTAACCCTCACAAACCTGGACAGATCCACGCCATTTCTCCAAAACTGACGTCAAACACTTATAATAACCCAAAAATCTCCCAAAAAAACACCGAAATGAAGTATTTTTATTACAAATCCCCAATTTCAACCCCCAAAAAACCAACGAGATCAACACCATTTATCCCAGAAGCAGCTCCAAAACTCCCAAAACCCACCAAAAAAAAATCAAAGAAAAAACATCTCAAAAAACATAAAAATGGAAACTTTTTATGGAGAAAAAGGGTTACCTCTTGTTCTGATAAGGGCTTGCACTGCATGAGCTGACTAATTTCCTCATCAAGGTTTCCATGTGTGTTTGTAGCCACCGAATCCAAGCTCATTTTTATCAATCTTTTTAGGTTTAACCACTAATTACTTTCCAATTAGAGATCCAGAGATTATATCTCCCAAATTTATATCAAAAAATTGAAACCTTAGATTTCAATTTTCTCTTAGAATGTTTCTTTTTTTCTAGGGAGAAACAGAAAAAATAATTCCAGAGAGAGAGTGTGGGGAAGAAGGGAGCGGTGGAGAGATGCCCATGGCTTTTACCTATTTGTTTGATTAGATTATAATTGGAGAATATGCAAATAAGTCCTCCATTTGTTTATTGATTATATAATTGTCCCTTATTTTTACAACTAGACAGCTTTATCCTTAAACTATAAACAAATGTTATTTATTTCAGAATATTTATTCTATAGTTGAGTCTTGTTAATGTCCCACTGTATAAAAAGAAGATAGGCAAATGTATATAAAAAAAATGTATTTGACCGGAGAAATAGAAATAGAAGTATACAATAACTTTTTTTTCTTTGTTTTTATGATATATAATTAGTGTTTAATTATTTTTTTGAAATAGAAAAAACAAAGATAATTGAAACAGAAACTTATTTAGTTTAAAAAAACAAAAATAATAGAGATGTAAACTTATTTGTTTGAAAATATATAAAATAAATATGTTTCTATGAAAGTTTAAGAGTGAATTTTTATATTTTTAGAATAATATATATATATATATATATATATATATGTTACAATAACCAAATATTGTCTTATATTTATCTTATTTTATTTATTTTAAAACAGTAACTAGTATCTTTTTAATATCAACATCCTTTGAGATAACTCGAGAGAGTTTTAATTATATGAACCAACAAAATAACGAACATGAATGGTTGTTGGATTGTAATAGATCACGACTCTGAAAAGTAATTGGCAATTGTTCTCAAATTTAAGGGATAGTGATAAAATCTCCCTTTTCTATTTGTAAGAGCCCCCCCCCCCTCCCGATCTTTTCTCCATTATTATTTTTTTCAATTTCTTAGCATCAATTACAATTGAGATTAATAAATCTTTTTAAAATCTTAATTGTTGTTAATGGAAAAAACAAAAAAGACAAGGAAGATTCGATAATGTTCGCATATTAATTTACTGGACGTTTGGGAATGTTGTGTTTTTAAAAATTTCAAAAACAAATTATTAAAAATTAAATTTTTTTTATATTTCAAATTATTTTAATACATTTATCTTTAAAATATTTTTTTAAAAAAAAAATTTCATTTTAATATATTTCAGTATGAAAAGCACTTTAAAAAAAATAACTATAACCAAATTTTCAAACAGCCCTTAGTAACATACTCACTTAGATTTAATTTTATATCTAATCAAATTAAAAATTAACTTAATTAAACTTGTTTGATTTATTAAATATTTATTTTTATGTTATAGTATATTTTTTAAAGTGTTTTTTATTTTATTTTTGTTTTAAAAAGTTTAAAATGATAAATTTAAAATGTTTTTAAACCGTTTTAATGAATTTATATTAAAAATAAAAAAAATAATGCATTTTTAATGTATTAAAAAAAAGATGTTTTTAGGCCCTATTTGTTTTTGTATTTTAAAAGCTCTTTTGAAAAAATTTGAAAAGTTTTTATTTTTTTAAATTATTTTTTTTATTATTATTTTTAGATCATTTTGATATGCCGATATTAAAAATAATTTTTTTAAAATAAAAAAAATTTTAATATATTTTTTTAGTAAAAAACACTTCAAAAAATAACCGCTGTCACACTCTTAAATACCTTCTAAATAGTTTAATACATCATAACACCACTAATAAATTAACCTATGATTATAATCTTAAGACTTAATCTATATGAAGATTCGAGGTCGTAAGTCTAAAAAGTTAAACTAAATCAATCTCAAAATATAATTTTTTAAAAATTTAAAATTCTTTTTATCAATTTGTTTTTTTAAAAAAAAAATTAAGGGTTGATGACCTATCAATTAAGTGAATCTTTGTTTTTAATTGGGTAAATCAAATTATTATTATTATTTATATATATTTTTTAACTTGAACTTAAATAGACTACGATCTAAAATGACGTGTAGGGTTAGAGAAGGTTTTAAAATAATATTCATGACCCAATTAACCCGATGAAAATCATGAGACGAGATGAGACGCTCCAAAAAACAAATTAAAGAAAAAAGAAAAAACTCTGCTTACAAGAATACATAGAGAGGGAAACCTTCACTTGTCCAGCGAGGGTGTACAGACAGCCCCCATCAAAAGATATTTTTGTATTTCCGATTTCTTTTCCAGGAAAAAAAATATTATTCTCTTCTTCATTTATTTATCTAATTTAATTATCAGGGTTTCTTCCTTCTCTTCGATCCTCTCCATTCCAAACGCATCCTTTCCTTCAAATCTCTCTCCCCTCTCGCCTCTCCGTTTCCTCGCTCTCTCTTTCGCTCGAAAGGTTGGATTTTTTGAAATAGAGTTGTTGCTTTTAAATTTTGGCTGTTGATGAAGCAGATCAGGTGTTTTATTTCTGTAGGGTCTGTTTTTTCCTTTTTTTTCCTTTTTTTTCTTTTTTTGCATTGTTTGCATGGAAGATGATGATTGTGTTTTTGAGGATTTGATAGGTTTATTTGTTTCGGGAATTGGTTTTTCTTTTTCTATATTTTTGTTTTTTTATCAGATTGTGTTTGATATTTAGCTGTTAGATTTTCGTATGGTTTAAATGTGATGAAGATCGAGATTTTGATTGATTTATTGTTTGTTATGACGGAGTGTTATAAAAAAAGAAAGCAAGTTTGAGGAATTTAATTTGGTGAAATTTGTGGTTGAATTTGTTTCGTCTTGTGTAGAAAAAAGGATTTTTGAATGAGTTTTGGTGATTTTGTTAGATTTGTTGTAGTTTTCTCGTTGTTGTTGTTGTTGTTGTTGTTTTGTTGTATGTGATGAGCATATGCTTTGAACATTGAGAATATGATAGATTTTATGGTTTTTTCAGGGCTTAAATTGAAGTTTGTGAGATCAAAATAGAAAAATTGCAAGGGTGAATTGTGTTGACTGAAGTTGAAATCTTTCAAAAAGGAAAGTATTGGGGTTTTTGCATTTTGGTGAAGAATTGTGATGAATAAGAAGAATTCATGGGCAGATTTGGCTGCAAATTCTGCAGCTGAGAACATAAATTCTGGTTCTTCTGCTAACACTGGAAGTGTAGGTACTACTTCTGCAGCTGCCCCTTCCCGATCCACATACGTCCCTCCACATCTCCGTAACCGTGCACCATCCTCAGACCCACCAGCTGCTGCTCATAGTGGGCCTGCGTCGAGTAATGATCATTCTGGGTATGGTGGTGGATCGCGCTTGGGTGTTCCAAGAAATGATTTCCGTGGTGGGTATGGTGGTAGTGGTGGGAGATCTGGTGGGTGGGGAAACAGAGGTGGCTGGGATCGTGGGAGAGATCGGGAAGTAAATCCTTTTGGAGATGATGACAAAACAGAGCAGCCATTTAGCGAGCAAGAGAATACTGGCATTAATTTTGATGCGTATGAAGATATTCCAGTTGAGACAAGTGGGGAGAATGTGCCACCAGCTGTAAATACCTTTGCAGAGATCGATTTGGGTGAGGCGTTGAATCTGAACATCCGCAGGTGCAAGTATGTGAAGCCCACGCCGGTGCAGCGGCATGCCATTCCAATCGCTCTTACAGGCCGGGACTTGATGGCCTGTGCCCAGACTGGTTCTGGGAAAACTGCTGCTTTCTGTTTCCCGATTATTAGTGGAATTATGAAAATGCAAGATCAGAGTGCACAAAGGCCACTTCGTGGAGCACGAACTGTGTACCCGCTAGCTCTTATTCTCTCTCCAACCAGAGAGCTTTCAATGCAGGTGGGTTTTGTTAATTGGCTGTTTATATGATATGCTTCTATCTGTGCTACTTATTGTGAAGAAACCTAATATGTTGTGGTTATGATTGCAGATACATGAGGAAGCTAAGAAATTCTCATATCAAACTGGTGTTAAAGTGGTTGTTGCTTATGGAGGAGCACCAATTCACCAACAGGTTTTGTATTAGTTGGCGATGCTGGTGCCTGCAATTTTTCTTAATTTCTTTTTTGAAACTGATTATGTTGGCTCCTGGCATCATTCCTTGATTAGCCATACTTTCCTATACTGTCAGCTGGACTTTAATTCTGTAGCTGGAACTATACTTATTACTCTTTTCCTTTGTGAAATTAAACAATGACCTCTTTTGGGAAGTCAGATTTGAATCTGTTTTCCCTCTACCTGTTAATGTGCACCTTATCAATGCTGATGTGTTATGCTGTTTTTATCCGAGCTATTTCTTGGATCTCAAACTTACACCCCCCCAATCCCCAGTGATATTGTCTCTTTTGTTTGTTTCTAGCGACCTGGCTTTGCTTTCATTTCAATTTTATATATTCAACTAGAAGTCACATTTTCTGCTGCATGTTTCTTGACTCTGTGATTGGAAAATAATGGAAGCTGTACTGTTTTACATGCAATACTAGTGGTGCTATCTGGTAAAGTTTTGAATACAACTGTTAGAATCTGCTATCCAATGAGCAACATGCCATCAAATGGTGTTATACAGTGATATTAGGTTTGCCACTTTCCACAATAATTCTATTTTTAAATGTTGATATTTATGTGGCCAGCTGCGAGAACTGGAGAGAGGTGTTGATATTCTGGTGGCAACTCCAGGAAGATTGGTAGATTTGTTGGAGAGGGCAAGGGTTTCATTGCAGATGATCAAGTATTTGGCCTTAGATGAGGCAGATCGGATGCTGGATATGGGTTTTGAGCCTCAAATAAGAAAAATTGTGGAACAAATGGACATGCCTCCACCTGGTTCAAGACAGACAATGCTGTTCAGTGCTACCTTTCCAAAAGAGATACAGGTCTGTTTTATGCTCCTTAAAGTTTCTTTTAGAAGTAGAATGCTCCCATTACTAATTTGAGAGGTCCCAAAGCTTTTTTGGCTTTTGTATAGAAACATTCCTGTATTAAACCTGCTCTTCTTATGTGAGGTAGTAGATGCACAAATAATTAGAAGTAAATATGCTTCGACTTCCTTTGAATACCTCAAGTGTATGGAAGGTGGGGGCTATCTTTGCACTCTGATTGACATGCTTGCTTTGCTGATAAGAAAAAAGGTTTCGTTTAGGTAATATTGCATTTAATGACCAAAACAAGAAACCCTTGCCGATACTGATTTTCTGAAATTTGATTGAGAATTCCTGTAATTACTCTGTGTATGTTGTTAAATTCGATAGGCTAATAGGTGTTATATCCGTGAATTAGCAAAACACATGCAAACCTATAATGCTTCAAATCTTCTCTTCTGGTCTTGTATACTGCATCATCTTTTCAACATTTAATGAGGCAGAATTTGGTTTGAGATGTAGATGATGCACAAGCACCTTAGATGATGCACAAGCACCTTGGATATGGTGTCAGATTTGCTTATGATGCTCAAAATTCTATAATAGTGATACCTTCCAACCTTTTGTTGCTATGCAGAGACTAGCTTCTGACTTTTTGGCAAGTTATGTCTTTTTGGCTGTTGGACGAGTGGGCTCAAGTACAGATTTGATTGCCCAAAGAGTTGAATTTGTTCAGGAGTCTGACAAAAGAAGTCACCTCATGGATCTCCTTTATGCACAGCGGGCAAATGGTGTTCAGGGCAAGGTAACACTGGCAAAAACAATGTTTGCTTCCCAACTCCTCCTCCTGCTACTAGCGAATGGGGAATGTTTTGCTTGTTAGTGGCATGCCCTGATATATCTTTGATAAGCTTTTTTCACAGATAAATAATCATTAGAAAAATCTTGTTTCCTTGTTAGTATCTGCCATTGACTGTTGCATATATTATGTAATATTTCAGCAAGCTTTGACATTGGTATTTGTGGAGACTAAGAAGGGTGCTGATTCACTTGAGCATTGGCTATGCATTAATAATTTCCCTGCTACTAGCATACATGGTGATAGATCACAACAGGTATTATTTTTTGTCATTGCTGTAGTATTCTTTCATTCACGGTATCTATTTCAATTAAAACATTTTATCTCGTGATCTTGATTCTGATTGCTGAAATATTTGATTGGGACCTTTATGTAGCTGTTGGTCTTGTGATGGGATTAGGTGGGCAATCAGTGCTCGTCAGTGACATCCTTAATGGTAACAAAATAAAAACAAGAAAGATTGCAAAAGCAGACTTCTTAAAATACTTTCTAGAGCAATAAAAAAACGTCATTAGAATATGGGGTTTGAAAATTTTCATTATTTTGGATGACAGGGCATTCATTGCCAGCTGACTTTGCTGTTTTTCCATTCATAACTTTTCCTATTTAATTGTCTTTGATGATGGAGCTTGTTATTCTTGACAAATAAGATCAACCATAAGTGCCAAGCTCCTAGATAGTTATAACCAAAACTATAAATGGAAGTCTTAGTGAGACAAATTGAATGACTGAAAGAATTTGGTAAAGTATAGCTTGTGAAAGGTTCTCGTTTGTCAACAAAAAGCATCAGAGAAAGTGTTTGTTGGTCGGAATTTTGAGGACATTTTCTGGAAATGGAGGTGGCAGACTGATACACCTCTGAACTGGGTGCTTCAGGACAGAATTTATAATGTTTGTCTTTTTGGGAAGGGGTGGTTGGTGTCTGTCTGGTGTTGCCAGGGTTTGTGATTGGCAGTTGTAAACTTATATTAACTGTGGCATGTGGAGGGGTGGTGAGGGGATGCGTCCCCTCCTTTTTCCAAAATCTTTAAGACTTGTTTTCTTCTTTCTTTTGGCTGATAAAAAGGCTGCTGTGGGGGCAATAGTAGTAGCAAATCAAACATCTAGATGTTATGTAATTACATACCAGACCACTGCTGGAAATGAAATAAGTTTGATTCCTAGATAAACCCACTTCATACCTGTTCTTGGTTTTTTTCTGATTTTTTCCTTTCATTATTGGATTGTTACATATTTGAAGTTATTGTTATATTTGTAATGCAGTACTCTGATAAATTTGTTTCTAAAACATGCAGGAAAGAGAACAGGCCTTGCGCTCATTTAAATCTGGCAACACACCAATTTTGGTAGCAACTGATGTTGCAGCACGTGGTCTTGATATTCCTCGTGTTGCACATGTGGTTAACTTTGATCTCCCAAATGATATTGATGATTATGTCCATCGTATCGGACGAACAGGACGAGCTGGAAAATCTGGTCTGGCAACTGCCTTCTTCAATGAGGGCAATGCATCAATGGCAAGGCCACTATCTGAACTAATGCAAGAAGCAAATCAAGAAGTACCTGCTTGGCTCTCTCGTTATGCAGCTCGTGCTTCCTTTGGAGGGAAGAACCGTCGTTCTGGGGGAGGTCGGTTTGGTGGCCGTGACTTTCGGAGGGATTCCTCTTCCAATAGGGGCAATTCAGATTATTATGGTGGAGGAAGCAGCGGTGGATATGGAGGGGCTTCAGGCGGGTATGGTGGTGGAGGCTATGGTTCTGGGGGGACCAGTGCCTGGGATTAAACAATTGACCATTTTAAGCATTTACAGGACTCGGTGTCTAGTGTTTGTGGACTGCTCCCTTCTTTCATGGGGACCATTTTCTCATTTTTGTTGCATCTTTTAGTTAGCTGTCTCTAGCCATCGTCGTTACTATACTCTTAGAAGTAACTATCACTGAGAGGGGGGTCTAAGTTTGGGGTTGGTGCTCTGCAGGAGTAGAGATGTACAATGCTTGGTAGCTTATGGTGAAAAAAGTTCTAATAGAATAGGTATTAATCGGTGCCCTTCTTTTTTCTGTTTTCTCTTCACTTTAAACTTCGCTGGCTGTTGAAGGGTTGTAGAGTATGTGGTGGGGGAGGGCATAGGGTTTCTTTTCAGTCATTTGTGTTAATCTCTTAGGCATGTTCTTTTCGACCTGGTTGGAGGGGACGTATTGTTGAGGCATCTAGTCCTGCTGTTTCTCAAGTTTCCCTTCTTCCCCTTTGAAAGGAGTCTTTGAAAAGGCTTTTGTAATATTTTGATGGTCACTGAAATAAATACTAAGCTTTCTTGGAACATGAATATGCTTGAATTCTCCCCTGCTCAAATATCTGGGAATCAGTCCATGAATTCATACTTCTGTAATCGAGGTGGTAAATTTTCCAGTTTTGACAGTTCCACCTTTATTATCCTGATTACTACATTAACCTTTCTTTTTACGATTTTAATATGCATCTATTTTACAGCTTTATATTTTAATCTTTAGTTAGCATTAACAAATCGGTCTATGATTTATTGCTAAGAATTTTATGATGCCACAGAATGTGTTCATGGTGTTTACGGGATTTTACTCGCAGCATTACACCATGAAATATGCTTAGATGGGATTTTCTTCTGCTTCACTTTTTAGCTGTCTTTGTTGCCTCAGGACTGATGTGAAGCTGTTAAACGACGTTGCCTAATTTATCTATGAAATAAATTTCTCAAAAATTGACTTGTGACAGGCTACGCGAGAAAAGTGAGAGAGGAGAAGAAAAATAAACTCCATGCATGTCAGTGTGTTGTGTCATGTGTAAGATGGGTCCAAAACGGAGGAGATGGAGCAGTTGTGTTTTTGGTTTTTTAGGAGAAAGAAGAGGAGGGCCATTGAAACAGATGCCTCATCCAATATGTGTAGAGTCTTTTTTAATCGTCTTTTGACATATGCAAGATGAGCCAGAAGGGCAAGTACACCAAAATATGTACGTCAATGTTCGCCATCTTTAGCAGCCTACTAGGGTTAGGGTTTTGTACACTTTAGCATAATAATTAAAAAAAGAAGACAGAGATAGCAAAAACAAACATCAGTGTTTTATATTTACATCCCTCCAACTAAAAATGTTTGTATCATAACGTGATTGAACATGGTATGGTTAGAAAACTTCACTTGTGCTAAATTGCACTTGAAAGAAAGTACAAGAGGCTGCAAGTACAGTGATATATTCATTAAAAACTTCATTATTATATAGTCGATAAATTTATTTAATTTAATTTCGCATCAAAGATGGTTTAATTTTTGTCCCATCTTTCCAACATAACAACTTGCGCATAATAAATATCATCTAGAGTCAATTAAACTTAATGAATGGTATGAATTATGAAGAAGTGGTAATAATTACATGCTTCCTATCCCACGCTCCACATTAGGACAAGTTCAAAGAGAGAATGATGTTGAAAGCTATGCGCAATTATAAGCTACTTTGACTAAGAATCCATAGCCAAAGATCAAAGCTAGACGAATTGAAGATCGAGGCACAGAAACAGGCAAGCGTGGGCAAATCAACTGCGAGTGACGAATTGACAAAATGCTTTGACATCATTGAAAGAAACTCCATGTCGAATCTCATTCATTTTCCAAAGAAAGTTTTTCTCATTGTGTGGTTAATTTAATTTGGGGATTTAAAATAGACTTGAAGAATATGGATATGGTGGATTGAGAAAATATTTGTATGATGGGTTTCAGTTACCGATGATGATGACACCATAGAAAATTATGCCATTTCTGCAAATCATCACACCCTTTGGAGTGGTTGCACATTTCCTATGGGGAATGGTCCTATGATAAGTTACAACTATCTTTCAAGTTCTCATTTTTTTTATTCGAGATTATATTTATTGTAAAGTTATTAAACATTATACAAGGATTGAGTCAAGCGATATGTAAGTTAATCTGAATTAGCTAAATTAATCCATAACAGCATCATTTTAAATTTTTTAAAGTCAAAAAAGATTTTAACAATATCATTTTGATTTTTTTTTAAAATCAAACAAGTTTTTTTTTTTTCTTTCTCAATTGTGAGTTGATCCATCAGGTTAACCATGTTAAATTTCCATATAGTTTTTATTGAAATTTGACTCAAGCTAGGTTTCGAGTAATGAATTGGATGGATTAACTAACTCAATCTAAAACTACGCTCTTCAAATTTTTTAAATCAAAACAATATTATTTTAATATTTTTAATTCAAATTAATTTTTAACCATATCAATTTCCATGCAATTTTTGTTAAAAGCCAACTTAAATCAAGTTTTGGATAAATTCGTCGAGCTGAATTTAATAACACACTTTCAAATTTATCAAATGGATATATTGAAATTAAAGCTTTCACACTCACATATCAAAACCAATATAATTCAAGTTAATGCAATTAATAAGATGTGTTGTCAAAGGTTCAAAGATAAAACCCATCGTTAATGCATGTATACCTTAAAGAGGATATTTTTCTTCACTTTTATTTAGAACATGTTTGGTAAGAATGATGGTTCAAAATATTTTTTACTTAGAAATATATTAAAATAATTTTTTTTTATTTTTTAAAAATTATTTTTAATATTAAAACATTAAAACTACTGAAAATATATAAAAAATTATTTAAAAAAAATAAAAAAAATTTAAAATTTTTAAAAATACGGTGAAGCCATAAATTAGTGGTTGAGACTTTACTATATCAAAGTTATGAGCGTTTATAACGCCAGCTATTGATTCATATTCATAGATGATGATGTAACATCAAGTTTTAAATTTGATCCAGAATGGATCTCACACACAAACACATATATATATAAATAGTAATGCATCTTGAAGAAATTGAAGGGACTCTCTGTTTATACAAAGGGAATGTTTTTTAATGGTTTTATATGATGGCTGAAAACAAAAATAAAAAGTTCTTAAGAAATATTATCTAATATATTTTTAATTAAAAATACTTTTAAAAAAACCCACTAAACCACTACGATATTATCTGACACAGCTTCGTGGGAATGTTCCCTTAGGTTTGAAGGGTCTTTTAGGGTTGGTATGGAAGCACTTCCAAGGCATCGATGAAGAAAATTCAGTCAATCATTCATTTGAAATCAACACATCGCTCTCACACATCCACGTCCCCATAGTCACTTTTTATCATCATTTCTTGCTCACCAATTTGTCTTTTTTACATACATCTACGTACCCATTTATCCCCTGTCAGTGAAATGTACACAATTTTATATTCTACCCTAAATCCAACCTTTTCATAAATTAAAGTGAATAAACTAAATTGGAATTTCTAATAGAAATAAAAGGCAACCTTGTTTGTGAATGAGTATTCTTGGGTTTAATTGATGAAACATTTTTTTGTTAATAAATAATTATTATCAAGATTATAATTCCATGATGAAATGACACCCAGGTGGAGGATGAACATGCTTGAGCTTTTCAAACAAGTGCTGGTACCTCATCAAAAAAACAAGAAGAACACCATCAATACTATAGACTTTGAGTAGATGGGGGCATTGATTTGAAACAAAAAAATCTAAAAAGGTGTTTGATTCCTCCATTAATCCATTGAGAATGATGGATCCCAATTCTCATACCATCAAAATCCTGTGCCCCTTGAAATGGGTTTTGACCTATGCATGTAGTCAGTCATTGATCAAGCAATAACAAGACCCCACTATGAGCCCTTTGTCCTCTCCTTCTATCTTGCCAGCTGAAAAATTGAATTTTTTTTTCTTACAAATCCAACATCAATCGTTAAATAAATAGGTAGAAGTTTTTGTCAAACTTGACCATAAATGATGCCAAGTATATTTGTTCCACGCCATAGCAGTGCTATTAAACCTGCTAGTCCGGCGGGTTTTGTCGGATAGTTTAGCTCTGTGGCTTGTTATCCCCTTCTTTTCAAATTAAATCAGTTTGATTAATAAGCTAATTTATAATTCAAATGATGTAGTTAAAACTTGATTTTACTTTAATTTTAAAATATTCTTCAAACAATGTTGTTTTAGATTAATTCATGTTTAGTCAATTTAACTTATTTAATCTTGAACTTTGCATGAAAGTTCGGGAATAGTGTTAAAAATAAAATAAAAAAACAAAAAAAACTTTGAAAATACACATAAAGTTAATAGATTAGTGAAATCCATTATTAAATTTTACGTTAAAATTACAAATTAGTGACTCAGATTTATTGAAATGATGATATTGTTAAAAAATGATCTTACTGTAAAAAAAAAAAAAAGTGTCAAATCTAAAAGAAATAATAATAAATAAATAAAACAAAGAAAAATAGTATTGCATTAAATAAAAATGGAAAATCAACTCTTTGTTAAGACAAGATTCACAAAGCCCATGTAAATTAAAGAAGTTGTCGAACTCAATGGGACCAGCTGTTAATGTTAAGAGAACAAACTCTCACTGTGGTCTGAGAGAGAGAGAGAGAGAGAGAGAGAGAGAGAGAGAGGAGTTGATTTTTAGAGAGAGAGTTTGAGTTTTAGCGAGAGAGAGAGAGAGTGGTGCTCTCATGTTTTGTTAGCTACAACAAAGTTTGTAACCTGTTTCTTTGTTTGCATTTGTTAGAAGGTGAAAAAGGGACAACAATATCAGCAACAAAACACAAGCTCTTTGTTATCTCTCTTTGGTGTCAGATTTAGCTCTTGAATCTCTCAATTTTGGCTATCTTGATCTGTTTGGTCTCATAAAGGAGCTATCTTTTCTTTAAAGCTCTAATCTTTCTATGAATCTCTGATGCAAAAGATGGAGCATCATCGGTCATCAAATGGTCCAAGAGGGTTTAGAGTTCAAGCTCCACTAGTAAGCTGACTTGATCTTTTTAATGCCTTTTTTGTCATTTTTTTTCTTGTTTTTTTGAAGAATTTATGAGATAAATGTGAAGGCTTCGAGGGAATTATTTGGATTTTAATGTTCGGTAATTGATTGGTTTAGTCTGTGTTTGCATTTTGGTTGCTGGGTTTTTTTTTTTTTTTGGTGTTTAGAAGATACCCAGATAGAATGCTTGAATTCTGTGACTTGAAGCAAATTTTGGGGGGTTATTGATAGGTATGTGAGGCTTCGAATTTGGTTGCTTGCATTTTTTTTTGTTTTTGTTTTATTGCCTTTGATGATGCCTAAATGAAAATGGCTTGCTAATTATGCTTCCTAGAATAAATTTCTTGGAAATTTAGGGCCTGCATGTTTGAGAATGTGTTTTTTTTTTTTCTTATCAATTTGCTTTGATGGTCATTCCTTGTTCAAGTTGTTGTAGATGCCATGATCAAATTCTATCAGTAATAACAATTGTTTTGGGGATTAATGTTGAATTTTATAAGCATTAGTTAGGGATGCTTCCCCCTTCTGACTTTTGTCACTTGGGTTCCCTCCTCTATCTTGGGTGTCTATGTTATCCCTGTTTAAGGTTGCTGTGCAAAATAATCACTACTGTATCTAACTGTTTAATGTTTCTTTTAAGTTTTGGATGATGATTTTGGAAGTTTTGTCAGATAGAAAGTGCAATTTGTTTGCATTTAGAGTGGATATAAGCTTATGAATGCAAACTTTTTTGAGAGAATACAGCTATAATGTAGGATTTGTTATAATGGTGCATTGTCTGAGCTCTTTTCAATGTTTGAATAATTTGGGGACTATCCATAGGTCCTGGCTTCACTACTTGCTGGATTGTTTGCGTTCTTGTAGATGTCAACAAGACATTGCCTTGAACTCAGGCCATACTTCAAGGACAATAATGTTTATCTGGAACCAGCATGTCTTTGATTGTTGATGACCAAAGTTAGACACTTTATCTTTGATGCAAGTTTTATCTCTATCTTAATCATTTTGTTTATATTTAGAATGGGAAAGAATGAACAAGAGCCACATCCTTTCCTGGCCTGAATAGTGTCACTTAAAAAGCTCCATGCAAGATCTGGCCGCTAAAAAATGTCAACGCTTGAACTACGCTAATTGAAAGTTGATGAACTTTCAGAAAATGGTGCACTAAAAAGTAATTTGCAGTTATGTGCTGAATCTCTGATTCTGCCCATTTGAGAAATGTTCCAAACGCTCTTTCTCCATGAAATCTGAAAAGGAAGCTAATAAAGCAACTTTTCAACATTGTACTATCTACAGTCACAGTGTTGATCTATCAGCTTGTGTAGATTACAATGGGCTATGTGAAACCTAGCTAAAGCCATGTAAGATCAAAAGCCTTCATGAACATATCTGACTAGAATAGAGAAAAAATTAAATGTGTGGAAATACGTGAAATGATCGGATAAGATATTAGTACATTCAAATGAAGGTGGAGGTGGCATCCCTTGAAGATACTTTGGGAAGGGATCATTTGAAATGGTTTTGCCATATTAGATGTAAAATTATGGATGCACCAGTGCAAATCATTGTTTGGATTTAAGTAGTAGGAGTAAAAGAGATAGGTAAACTGGAAATGACATGTATTGAAATTGTAAAAGAGGGATTTAGTATCATGGCAATCCACAGAACAATGGACTGTATAAAGAACAAATGGAAGAAAAGGATTGGGATTAAACATAAGCTCATCTAGTTTGGGATTAAGATTTACTGGAGGTGGATTGAATTATATTTTTCAAAGACAATTCTCTGTGGTGATATATAACCTTGTATACTGGATTGGGAAGGAAAACTGAAGATAAAGAAAAAGTTGTTACTCCACATGTTAGACCACGTTTTGTTTCCTTATGGGCTCTATTGTTATAACTCTGGCACTAAGATTTTTCTTATTGCTGATGTGATTAAATGATGCTTGTAATGTGATCCTTAGTACAAATTGTTGGTGTTAAGTAAATTACACGCTTTTCCATTTTTTTGAATGATGACATCCACTATCTGCGATCAATAACTAAATGTTGTGTGTGAGAAAGTATAATCATGTAAGCAGGAATAATGGTGTATATTTCTGCAGAATGTGCTCATATATGAAACTTTTTTTGCATTCTAACATGAATTGTTTTGCAGGTTGAGTCCGCATCATGTTATTGCAAAGTAGATTCTGGTTTAAAAACAGTTGCTGAGGCAAGGAAGTTTGTTCCAGGATCAAAACTTTGTATCCAGCCTGATATCAATCCTAATGCACACAAGAGCAAGACCTCACGCAGGGAGAGGACCCGAGTCCAACCACCACTTCTTCCTGGTCTACCTGATGATCTGGCCATTGCATGTCTGATTCGAGTTCCTCGAGCTGAACATCGAAAGCTCCGTCTAGTTTGTAAGAGATGGTGCCGCCTCCTCGCTGGGAACTACTTTTATTCTCTTAGGAAAAGTCTTGGAATGGCAGAGGAGTGGGTTTATGTCATCAAGAGAGATCGTGATGGAAAAATCTCGTGGAATGCTTTTGATCCTGTCTATCAGATCTGGCAACCACTTCCACCTGTTCCTCGTGAATATTCTGGGGCCCTTGGTTTTGGTTGTGCTGTTCTAAGTGGTTGCCACCTATACTTATTTGGAGGAAAGGATCCACTAAGGGGGTCTATGAGACTAGTCATTTTCTATAGTGTCCGGACAAATAAATGGCATAGGGCACCAGATATGCTTCGTAAGCGTCATTTCTTTGGTTCTTGCGTCATAAATAACTGCTTGTATGTGGCTGGTGGAGAGTGTGAAGGAATCCAAAGGACTCTCCGCTCAGCCGAGGTTTATGACCCTAACAAGAACCGGTGGAGCTTTATTTCAGATATGAGCACGGCTATGGTGCCTTTCATAGGTGTGGTTTATGATGGGAAGTGGTTTCTAAAAGGTCTTGGGTCCCACCGTGAGGTGATGAGTGAAGCCTACGATCCAGAAACTAGTACCTGGACCCCAATCAGTGATGGAATGGTTGCTGGTTGGCGCAATCCTAGCATCAGTTTAGATGGACATCTCTATGCCCTGGATTGCCGGGATGGCTGCAAGCTTAGGGTTTATGATGAAGCCTCAGATACATGGAACAAATTTATAGATAGCAAGCTCCATCAAGGGAGTTCTCATGCTCTGGAGGCAGCTGCTCTTGTTCCTCTCAATGGGAAGCTTTGCATTGTGCGGAACAACATGAGTGTTAGCCTGGTTGATGTTTCCAGTCCTGACAAACGTGTAGAGAGTAACCCTCACCTTTGGGAGAATATAGCCGGGAGAGGTCATCTCAGGACTCTTGTTACAAATATATTGTCAAGTATAGCTGGCCGAGGTTTGAAAAGTCACATTGTGCACTGTCAGGTGCTTCAAGCATGAGAGCCAGATGCATTTTTGCTATTGCTTGTTGTAGACTATCAGCATTTCCTTCAATTTATCATGCTAGATAATCACAATCGCAGTTCATTGATCATTAGGACCTGCTCTTCCTACACCAGAAAGCTGCCTATTCTCTGTTCATGTTCTGCTATTTATACTTCTGCCAAAGTTGAATCAACAGTAATCTGTCTTGGGTTTGGTTATGATGTTCTCACAACATATTGTGAGATTTGGAAGTGAAAGTTGACGAGCTTAAAATATCCAACGACATATTCACATCTAAGATTGATACAGGAAGCAGTGGTGCTTTTTGTGATGTACAAAGCCAACAACTTCCTAGTAAGATCATTCACTGTTGGCTTCAGTGATATATGAGTCCATTTCCTTGCATTTATGAAGAGAAAGCAGATACTTGTAAATCCAAGTCATTCTCTATGGCCAAGTCCCTTTTGTGGTGGGATCTTTCCTTGTAGCATGTAATCTTTAGTATGCTTTGAGAGTGTACATGGGGTTATTTGGAACGAGTCAATGTATACTTAGATTACATCTCAATTGCCATGGATCAACTATGCTACCCATTTGTTCTGCTACTTTAAAGATGGATCTGATGCGCATCATCAACATCTGCTTTGTATATTATTAGCCTTCTAGAACTTAGTTGATCATAAAACTGGCCAGTTAATACTTTCAGTTTCACCATTAACGTCAATCAGGTACTGGTTTAGATCAATCCAGACCCTGGAAATTTGGGAAGGGAACCTTTCATTATAGTAGTGTGAAGTCTATTACATGAAGAACTGGAGATGATTTCATCTTCATAGCTTATATCTTTTACCAATGCTGAAACATTGCTTTCTGCTAGAACATTTCCAATATGCTAATGGCAAATATGGTTGAAGCTTTTTGTGTCATCTTCTCCTTACAGGCTTCATTGAATCGCCAAGCTGAATTTTCAGACGATTATGGAAGTTCTTGATGAAAGTGTCTGCCAGGTCATTGATATCTCTTCCCTCGTCCTCAGTCATTCTCTGCCTCCCTGCACTCCCTTTCCTCTTTGCATCACCCCCCTTGTTCACTTCATTGCTGCCGTGAATAGGAATCTCTCTATCAAACTCCATTATAGCTCAAGCCTATAGGGAGATAGAGAGAGAGGATAAAAGAAAGGCTGAAGAGACGTTCTGTGGTAAAAGAGCTTGTGTCTTGTGACGATAACGAAGAAGCACAACCTTTTTGTAGGTAATCTAACTTAGAAACACGAGTTTTGCTTGTATAAAAGCAAAAAATGAGGGTAGAGAAGTCTCGGTGTTCTGTATTCTTATTAGAAAGCCTAAAATATTTGGAAGAAAAGCTAACAGTATCGCCATATTTTATAGTCCACTAGCTGGAAAAAGGAACTGTTCACTATGGGTAATCACGTTTTGTAAAGATTGATTCTAAGTTATTTTTAGAAGAGCAACCAGATTCTTACGTTTTGATAACGACAAACAAAGAACATAGCTAGGACCAAAATCACTAGTTAAACTTGTTCCATGACAATATAACTCGTATGACTTGGTTTTTCATTTGGGGGTTTAAAAAAAGAACCGGTTGGCCCTCCTCCAAAGGTATTGCCCATCTACGTGATCTCATGGTGGGTTTTGTCCACAAAACGCGTTACTCGAATAAAAATAAAATAAAATAATGAAATCTACAAGCTATCTACGCCGGGGCGGAGGGAAGATGATGTGGGATAGTGGGTATCATCAGTTTCTACAAAGCATTTTGGTTCCCATGTGTAGATGAGGTCAGATTAAAGACGTGATCAGAATCACAGTCACAAGAGGCTTATTTGAGGGAATCTGCTAAACCAAATGACATGATCATGAGAAAGAACTGTTCTTTTTTTTGCATGAAAACTCATATTTTTACTTTAGGGACAAAAGAAAATGTCAGTCCATGTTCCTAGGATTCTCTTGTTTGTTCATATTAGTTGAGAGAATCTTCCTACAAGTTGATGTTGCCAAGAAAAATCCTGAGCTTGAAAATGAAACTGGAAAGTTAGAACACATCAAACACCATAAAGAAGAAGCAGAAAGCCTAAAGAAAGAAACAAAACACAACCAGGAAAAGCCAAAACAAACCTGCAGAGTATGAAGAAAAGTTGTTTCCATCACTAATTAGACAAAAACTGGAGGGCAGAAAGCATCATGCAGCAGCCAACATGGAATAAAGCATCTGATAAGTAATTAAGCAATTTCCACAGCTAATTGTGAGTTTGGGTCATGTACATCATCTTTAGCTGTAACCCATGCTTGATCATTTCGATCTGCCTGCGTAGAGACAAACAGCTCACACATCTCTTAAAATGTTCTTGTCTTGCCATTTTTCAACATTTTAAAACTTTTTAGAATATTGATGTGCCCACGATTTTAAAAATTGGAAGCATAATGGCAGCAAGAATCGAATCAGTGCAGTATCTTCCGATCCGCTCATGCAAAAATATAGAGAGCAACATTGAGCTATAAGAGGATACAATATTTTAGTTGGTTTTAGATGCCCTCCTTCCATTCCTAGTCTTCTAACTAAAGCATGATTGTATCAGGATTTATTACGCTGTAGAATTTATAGAAATGTTGCAGGGTGATGTTTGAACTCATAATTGTTAAACTCGGCCGGAGTAACAGGTTGGTTTGAGTGGCCAAACTTGATTTTAATTAGTTGAATCAAACACAATATTGATACGATAAAACTCAGTTCACTCAACTAGATTTATAATAAATTCAGTTGATGCGACCAAACTTGTCCGAATCAACACTAACGCAGCTCTAAGACAAAAAAGCTATTTTAATAATAAAAAATAACACCACAACAAGATATAGTCAATTTAAATTTTAAGTTATCGATATTTAAAATTTAAATTTGAACATGTTTAAATTTCTCTTCTATTTAAGTAGAATTCTAGGCCAACATTATTGGCACGAATACTCGGCAAAGAAGCATCAAAGAAACTGTAAAATATTTTCCTTATAAAACTTTATTGATCAACATCATTACAATTGCATTTCGTCTAGCAATAAAACTTTTCCAATCTATCCAGACATGCCACACAACTGATCAAATTTTTTAAACTCCCCGGGAGATCATCTCCTGGAAGCGTTTAAGCGAGTCTTGGCGTTGAATCTTTAGTTGATGGCGGTAGTTCTTAATGAAAGCATCAGCTTTTTCATTTATATCTTCCCTACCGTCCTCCACAACCAACCAGTTTCGCATCCTGGTTATCCTCCTTTCATCACTTCTCGTGCCATTAATGTTAAGATCATCATGCTTCGCAACTTCTTTATGATGTTCCATTCAGGCTGCTAGGCTTGTCAAGAAGGGTTCTTCTAGCTAGAGAGAAGAGAGGTATAAAGAGAGAGATGTGCTCGGGAAATGAAATTCCTAGTGTGATGGTTAGGGAAAGAGGGCATAATCCTGAATTTATAGGCATAGTAATCTACACTTTGAAGCATGTTTTTGACATGGGTCAAAGCAGAGGAAAAACTCGAACAATTTTTGATAAGAGTGTTCAGATTTGCCTGATAACAAAACGACAAGTGAAAAGAAGCAATTAAAGGGCTGTTTTGATTTAATTATTAGGAAAGTTGCTTGAGAGGGAACCTTTTTTTATTTAATTCCTTTTAGCTTATGCTTTCTATGCTCATGTTTCACGCAGTATTATTTTAAAAATCAATCACCTTGTGAGCTGTGAAGAAGGTGAGGTTAGAGCAAAACCTTTATACTTATTCGAAGGATCTTATGATAGAATTAAGCACAAGCACACAAGCTAATTGAAGAGCCAAGAATTTAATAGAGTTCTTAAATGTGTAATTAAGCTGACTATGAAAAGCAACCTTAAGAGTGGGAGAAAACAGTACTTTAAGGATGTATTTAGCTTAGAGATTAGTTGTAACCTGTCGATTGAATTTCTTAAACCACTTGATCAACTGATGATCGATGCAGAGAAAACCTGTTATGTATAGCGTGGATCAAAAATAAAATTCCAGGTTATAGTACTAAATTATAGAGATAACACGGTCAATATCTTTGTGGGCTCGAGGCAAACTCCCAGCCCAAAATGCTTAGGACTAAGCAGCATGCCTGAATTCATTTCTCACCTCTAATGAACTCGTGCCCAACACTTACCAGGGATATTGTCGGGACCCCATGCAAGTCTCTTATTATTTTATATTGATCCAATACATATTATTTTGAGTTGGATACAGCTCAACATATTATGAAGGTAAAGTTATAATCCAGCCCCTTCTTTTTACAAAATGATAAGATTTATAGGCTATAAATAGACTGTGAATCATTCAACTCAAAGGTTCACAATCTCTTTATTAACAATATTTTTAGCATGAATATTTTCATAGTTTATATATCTAAAATATCATTGTACTTTCTCTCTCAACAAAGTTACTGACTTTACTATCGAAGATTCTCCACATCTATCGAAGGGAACCTTTTGCATATACCAACTACTAGTCGCTTGACTTACCAAGCGTCACTTGCTACTGTAAAGATATCAACGATCCTAATGCTGCCAAGTGTCAGAAGATTAGCAATTAATATTGTTACAAAGCTGTTAGCATTATTTGTTAAAGGAGAATCTGTTAGCATGCATATTTCTCCGTATAGTATCTTCCTATGCTGCATATATAAATAGAGAATAATGAATGTAATAGTTAAGTAAAAGCAAATATACAAAAGTGCTAGAATTCGTCTTCTACTTCTATACTAACAGTTTGATTCTCTGTTCTTCTTCCTTTATACTCTTTGCTCTTTTTCATTTCTATTACATTTCTATATAAATTGCTAATTCCTTCATGGTATCAGAGCTGTGTAACTCTTGATCTTGTGGCCATTGACGTCTAAATTCTGGCTTTATTCTCATCCTTTTCATAAAATTCTTGTGTACTTATTGATGTGCCCATCAGGTATTTGATATATTGCCTAACAGATTCTCTTCTTCAAAAAAACTCCAGTTTTTCTATTACTTCACCGAACATTATAATCTTTAATTTTCTACTTTCTCTTACATTCTACATTCTAAAATGGTGACTAGCTCTCAACTTCATATTATTCAATCTCCTATCACTTCTCTGCTTCCTGCAATCTCTACTGCTATAACAGTGAAACTTGACGATACAAACTATCTCATCTGGCAATTTCAAATGAAAATTCTTCTTGAGAGTCATGGAATTCTAGGATTTGTTGATGGTACCAGAAAATGTCCAAGTCGATTTGATACAGATTCCGATATTGAGGGTGTTGAATCTGATGATCATCAAATTTGGAAAATGCATGACAGAGCACTTATGCAGCTACTTATTGCCACTTTTTCTTCTACTACCATTTCTTATATCATTGGCTGCATCAGCTCTCAGGATATGTGGATTCAATTGCAGGATCGTTTTTCTACAGTAACCAAGGCACGTATCTTTCAGATGAAAAGTGAACTTCAAACTATCAAGAAAGGTTCAGAACCGGTGTCTCAATATCTGCAGAAAATCAAAGATGTCCGTGATCATCTCTCTGCTGTAGGAGTTTATTTTGAAGATGAGGATATTGTGATCTTGGATCTCAATGGCCTTTCCTCTGACTATAACACATTCCGATGTATGGTTCGAGGCAGAGATAATGTGTTATCTCTTAAAGATTTTTGGTCTCAGTTGCTTGCTGAAGAAGCTGCTATTGAGCAGACCCATTCATCTTCTTCATTTGTCTCTGCTATGCATGTTCAGAATCAAGTCTCTCAAGGCAAGGCTCTGGTTCTTGATGAAGGGAATTCTAATCCTCTTTCTTCCACCTTCAAGTTAGCTCCTACTTCTCAATTTTCCTCTGGCTTCCATGGAGGTTTTAACGACTATCCGAGTGGTTTTAATGGTCATAACACTGGTGGTTATTTTCACCACCGAGGCTCTCAGTTTCGGGGTCGCGGTAGAGGCCGCCATACTTTCCCATCTGGCCAACGATATTATCCTGCTCAACACATTCCTGCTCCACCAAGCTCTAATCCTGGTATTCTTGGTTCTGGAATTGATATTACTACTTGCCAAATCTGTGGTAAGAGAGGTCATGTTGCTGCCGATTGTTATCAACGTCACAACCAAACCTCAGCCCCAACCTCTTCTGTTCAATGTCAAATTTGCTAGAAGTTTGGACATTCTGCCATTCAATGTTATCATCGAGGCAACTTCTCCTATCAAGGTCATCCTCCTTCCAACAATCTTAGTGCTATGGTTGCCACCTTTCCTCCACCTCCACCTCCTGAACCATTTTGGGTGGCTGATACTGGCGCCACAACTCATATGACATCTGATTTCTCTCAACTTCAGGAGGCTACTCCTTACTCTGGTCCTAATGCTATTACCATTGCCGGAGGTTCAGGTTTGAGCATATCTAGTACTGGCTCTTCTGTTTTGCCTATTCCGCAATGCTCATTACAATTACACCAAGTGTTGCATGTTCCTAAGCTATCTCAGCATCTACTGTCAGTTTATAGACTGTGTAAAGATAATCATTGTCGATTTATTTGTGATGACTTTGGTTTTTGGATTCAGGACAAATTCACGGGGAATGTCCTCCTCAAGGGACTGTGTAGTCACGGTTTATATCCTATTCCTTTTTCTATTTCTTCTAGTTCCCACACACATTTTCAACTTACCTCTGCTTCCTATCATAAACAATCTTGCTATCTTGGTCAACAGGTTCAAACAGGTCTTTGGCACAAGAGATTTGGTCATCCCTCTAATAGCATCACGTCCACTCTTCTCACTCAGTCTCAGATTCCCTTCACTTCAGATCCTACCACGTCAGTTTGCACCACTTGTTTAGAGGGCAAAATTACCAAGCTTCCTTTTCCATATCCAGCAGTTAAGTCACTTCACCCTTTAAAAATCATACATAGTGATGTTTGGGGTCCTGCACCTGTAATGTCTATTGATGGCTTTAGATATTATGTTAGTTTTGTTGATGAATGTACACGGTATACTTGGATTTTTCCCATGATCAATAAAGGAGAGGTTTATTCTATTTTTGTCCATTTCCATACATTTTTAGTTGCTCAATTTTCTGCCACACTTCGGGTCTTTCAAAGTGATGGAGGTGGTGAATATATTAGCACCAACTTCAAAAACTATCTTCTTACCAAGGGCATTGTTCATCAAATGTCATGTCCCTATACCCTTGAACAAAATGGTCTCGCTGAAAGAAAGCATCGCCATATTGTGGAAACTGTCATCACTTTGTTACAAACTGCCCATCTACCTCTTAAATTTTGGTTTCATGCTTGTGCTACTTCCATCTACTTGATTAATAGATTTCCTTGTAAAATTCTCCAGCTGCAATCTCGTTTTTTCTTGCTGTATGGTTCCTCTCCTGTCATCCATCACTTGCGTGTCTTTGGTTGTGCTTGTTTCCCTTTACTTCGGCCTTATAACACTCATAAACTACAGCCTAAAACTTCCACATGCATCTTTTTGGGCTATGTCAGCCAATATAAAGGTTACATTTGTTTTTCTCTTCATAACAATCGCATCTTTGTCTCTCGTCATGTACTCTTTGATGAATCAGTGTTTCCTTATATTTTTGTGCCTCTGCCAGCAGTATCTCCCTCTCTGCATATGCATGTTGTCTCTCCTTCTTCCCCATCTATCTCTCTTACTAACTCTGTTTTGCCTCTTGTTTCTCCTCATTCTGCATCATTACCTTCTTTGTCCACTGGTATGTCTTCACAGCCCTCATTTGACTTGCACTCCCCTGCCCTTTCTCCTCTTCCCTTGGATCCAAATTTCTACCCTGAGCGATTGTGTGTCGTTCTGCCTCTCTCCCCTATTAATATTCATCCCATGACTACAAGGTCTAAGAATGGCATTTCCAAGAAAAAAAGGCATATTCTGCCACTGTTCAGTCTCTTGATCTTTCACAGGTTGAACCTCGATCATTCAAAATTGCTTCTGCCACTATTGCATGGCAATCAACCATGCAGGAAGAAATTGAGGCCCTTCATGCCCAAGGTACTTGGGACCTTGTTGCTTTGCCACCTGACAGAAATCTTGTTGGCTGTAAATGGGTCTACCGGCTGAAGAAGCATGCTGATGGTTCTATTGCTCGCCATAAGGCTCGGTTAGTGGCTAAGGGGTTTAGTCAAGAGGAGGGTATTGACTATGGAGAAACCTTCAGCCCTGTGGTGAAACCCACCACTGTTCACTTAGTTCTTGCCCTTGCAGCTCACTTTCATTGGTCCTTGCGGCAGCTTGATGTGAAGAATGCATTCTTGCATGGCATTCTTCATGAGGAGGTTTATATGACACAACCTCAGGGCTTTGTTAGTAAGGCTCATCCCTCTGATTTTGTTTGCCGACTGAGGAAGTCTTTGTATGGTCTTAAGCAGGCTCCTCGTGCCTAGAATGAGCGCTTCACAAGTTTTTTACCCAGCTTGGGGTTTCAAGCATCTCTTGCTGATTCCTCTTTATTTGTTCAGCACTCTTCTCATGGCACTCTGCTCTTACTCCTCTATGTTGACGATATCATTCTAATTGGCAGCCATTCCTCCCTTTTTTCATCTGTTATTACCGCTCTGTCTCAAGAATTTGACCTCACAGATTTGGGTCCCTTGCATCATTTTTTGGAGCTGCAGATTTCCTATCTGCCTACTGGATTATTTGTATCTCAAACCAGCTATGTCACTGACTTACTTGCCAGGGTTGATTTGCAGAATTCCAAGTCTTATGCTACTCCTTGTCTTCCTCATCATCACTTGCTCAAGGATGATGGCCAGCCTTATTCTAATCCGCAGCAATACAGGAGCATTATGGGAGCCTTGCAGTATCTCACTTTCACCAGGCCTGATATTGCCTTTTCGGTGAATCAAGCTTGCCAGTTCATGCATAATCCAATGGTTTCTCATGTTGTCGCCGTCAAACGTATTTTACGATATCTCAAAGGTACCCTACATCTTGGCCTTCACTTTCGTCCTGGTCCTCTTCATTTGCAGGCCTACAGTGACGCCGACTCGGCTGGAGATCCTAATGACCATCAGTCTGTCTCTGGTTCTCTTGAGTATTTTGGTTCCAGTCCTATTTCTTGGGCTTCTAAGAAACAACATATTGTTTCTCATCCGTCTACGGAGGCTGAATATCGCACTCTCGCAATCACTGCTGCTGAACTTGCCTGGATTCGTCAGCTCCTATGTGACATTCATATTCCTTTACTTCTTCCACCTTTAATTCATTGTGATAATATTTCTGCTATCTCCCTTGCTTCCAATCTAGTGTTCCATTCCAGGATGAAGCATCTTCAGATTGATTATCATTTTGTGAGAGAGCGGGTTATCATGGGTGATTTACTAGTTCAACATGTCTCCTCTTGTGATCAGTTTGCTGATATCCTCACCAAAGGCCTTTCCATTTCTCTATTTCAGCATCATTGTTCCAATCTCATGTTTGGTTCCTCCCAGCCTGTGATTGAGGGAGCATGTAAAGATATCAACGATCCTAATGCTGCCAAGTGTTAAAAGATTAGCAATTAATATTGTTACAAAGTTGTTAGCATTATTTGTTAAAGGAGAATCTGTTAGCATGCATATTTCTCCGTATAGTATCTTCCTATGCTGCATATATAAATAGAGAATAATGAATGTAATAGTTAAGTAAAAACAAATATACAAAAGTGCTAGAATTCGTCTTCTGCTTCTATACTAACAGTTTGATTCTCTGTTCTTCTTCCTTTATACTCTTTGCTCTTCTTCATTTCTATTACATTTCTATATAAATTGCTAATTCCTTCAGCTACTACCAGATATCTGACTTACCAAATATCACCTTCTACTATTTATCAATCATCTAGCTTTCTGTATCAAATCATCAGATATCTTAACTATAAAAAATAGATAAGTTTACTTGAACTAAGAAATTAGTCAATTATCCAATACTGATATCAACCTTTTTCCTAAAAGATGTTGGATTTTGGGACTCATCACAAAGTATTCATATACATGTCAGAGTATTCAATATCGGATACTGATACTGTAAGACGAAACAAAGAGTTGAAGCAACCAAGCACGAAGCATCAAAGATAGGGTAAAACATATATATATCCTTCACAATAAAACATTATAGATCAACATCATTACATTTAATTTCATTTTATCGTACAATAGAATTTTTCTGATTTATCCTGACATACTACACAACAACTGATCAATTTTTTTTAAGCTCCCCGGGAGATCATCTCCTGGAAGCGCTTAAGCGAATCTTGGCGTTGAATCTTTAGTTGATTGCGGAAGTTCTTAATGAAAGCCTCAGCCTTTTCATTTATATCATCCCAACCGTCCTCCACAACCAACCAGTTTCGCATCCTTGTTTTCCTCCTTCCATCACTTTTCCTGTCATCAATGTTAAGACCATCATGCTTAGCAACTTCTTTATGGCTTTCCATGTAGGCTGCTTGGTTTGTCAAGAAGGGTTCTAGCTAGAGAGAAGAGAGGTATAGAGAGAGAGAGAGATGTGCTTGGGAAATGAAATTCCCTGTGTGATGGTTAGAGAAAGAGAGCATAATCTTGTATATATAGGCGTAGGAATCTACACTTTGAAGCATGTTTTTAACAAGGGTCAAAGCAAAGGAAACTCCAACTGAGGTTTGGCAAGAGTGTTAAGATTTGCTTGATAACAAAATGACAAGTGAAAAGGAAACAATGAGAAGGCATGCTTGATTAAATCATCAGCAAAAGTTGCTCTTATGCTTTTTATCCTCATGTTCCACAAGGTATTATTCGATAATATATATTAATAAAGTAATGTTAAACAATAAAGAATTACCTTGGGAAGAAGACGAGGAAAGAGCAAAACCTTTGTATTTTATAGGAAGGATCCTGTTGTAGAAGCACAAGTTAAACTAGCTAAAAGGCGAGCCAAGAATTTGAATTTGAGTGTTTAGATGTGCAAGTTGACTATGAAGAGCAACCTTATGCTTGTGATTGCCACCCTTTTCTCTTTGTAAGAAAAATAATTGATTAATAATATGTATTTTCGACTTGTCTAGATTTATAATGGATACAGATCTATCAATCTCAGGCCCTGCTGTCTCATAACAAAGGCTGCAGAAATCCACTGCAGACCCAGCACAATATGCTGCCCTTTCTTATACATTGCAGGTCCTGCTTACACGCTAGATAAAGAAAGAATTAGCAAGTTGCTTCCATGTTTGTCCAGGAATCTGGTTCATCAATGTTTGTTTTTGCATCACAACCTATATCTATGTGTTTTTTGAATTATTTTTTTATTTAAAAAGACATAAAATTTATGTTTTTTTTATTGTTTTTTTTATAACTTTGATGTACTAGTAGTAAAAAAACTAAAAATTAATCAAGTACTCACCAACAATACCTAACACTCACCAGCTCCAATTAAATAACTAGAGTTGTTGAGTTCAAGTTAATAAATTATTAAGTCAATTCATAGTTTAGATCACTAGATCAATTCATATTTTTTGACCTAATCAGATTTAACCTTTATCTTCGAAATTTCACAAACCAGTATCTCAAAACATTTTTTTTTTTGGAAAACAGTATTTAAGACATGCCCTGAGGCCTAATCCCCAACAGTTTGAGCTCCTATTTCCTTCATATATAGTTTCTGTGCTTGTGCATATCCAAATCATTGCTCAGCATTAGGTGAGCCCCTGAGGATAAAATAAAACTGTAACAGAAAGCACATAACATTCACAGCATCATAAATGTCGAAGAGCAGCATTTATTTACTAAACGATACAGGACAATCCATATTGCATAAATTTGCTTCCATTTCTCAAAGATATAGATTAAGGTGGAGAGCTTCAATGTTCAAAGTGAGCAGGCAACGCATGAGAGGATTTGGTCTGCTTCCACCTGCAACAAGAACAGGAAACCTTCTTAAGTTGTTGAGAAACTCCATAGAATCTAATTAACTTGTGGCTATTGCATCCATTGGAAGCTGGAACTGCAAAACTTGAAAAAGAAACCAAAATCACATCTCTCATTGGTGACTGTACAGCAATGCGAGTGAGTTTTTGGCCTCCGATTTTCGACATAAATGACATGTTAAATCAATGATTGACTGAAAATTAAATGATTAATAATGAAATTTGGAAAAACAGACATCAGTTGAGGTGGTATAAGAACAATCTTAGCAAACCGTGATCAGATTCTGTCTAGATCATCATGCAGCTTGTCAACACAAACCATAAACTAAGACTCCATTTGTCGACTTTCCTCGCTAGAAAAACATTACAATTACCCTTCCAGGATGCTCAAACTTCTGGATTCATCACAATTCTCGAAATTATACACAACATTGACGGTTGAGAATGTTTTGGAAACAACGTTTGAACGATTTGCTCATTACAAATATTGTTTTCAACTTTCAAATGAACCACCAATAGACATTATAATTGCACATTGAAAGATGATCTAGAAGAGTGATCATCAAATTCTCTGCTGAAACCTAAAAGGAACCCACGGCTCCATATGGATTCCATTATCATCCCTAAATTATCTGGAAACCCCCTAATCACCACTGCTAAATCTGAACCTATAAAACAAAATTCCTCAACTTCAACTTACAATTCCCATCAATCTTCTTTGCAAATTCACTTATAAACCATAATTTAACAGGAGAACTCATCGACTCAAAGTACAAGGAACGAAAAAAACTCAGTCATATCATAACAAAACACATAAAACCCATAAATTCAAACAAGTCAGAAAAATATAAAAACCCTATAGATCACACAACTTTTTACCTTCACATGGACTCCAAATCTGTGATTAGCCCACCAACCTTCTTCTTACAAGCAGGAACATCCTCGAACTGCTTAGCAGGCAACTCCTCGGAAATCGGACCAACAAAGAAACTAATCATACCATCATCAGCCTTACTAACTTCAATCCCAGTAACTGGCAACCAAATAAAAAGCTTCTTTGCTTGAATCCCTGACACATCATGCACAGAACCATAACTCAACTTCCCTTTGATTACTTTATCATAGTACACAACATCATCAAAGTGAACATAATATGGGGTCTTAAGTTTGACTTCGAAAGACCCATCAGATGATGGTAGCGTGTAGGATTCCACGTTGTCTGGGAGTAAGCCACGAGGCAGGCCATATTGAGGAAGAAGATCATGGATGTCTGAGGAGACTAGGGAGAGAGAAAGACGGGATTTCGATAAGAGGAGTAGAGAGAGAAGGTAGAGAGAGAGTACTGCGAGGGTGTTGAAGGAAGCCATTGTCGATGCAGAGAGAGAAGTGAGGTGCTAATGTAAAAGGGTTGTGAAGGGTTGAATAAGAAGGGAAACTTGTGTTCCACGGCTTAGCGGAATTAAATGTTGAAGTGATTAGACCGTTGGATTTTGGACTGTGACGATGAAAAAAAAAAAGTTTTTGAAGAATTCTAAACAGAAATGAAAAAAAAAAATAAAATTGTGTTGCATTTGCATGGTTTCGAGGAATTAAATGTTGTAGTGACTATATTGACGTTGGATCTTGGAGGGTGATAATGACAGATTTTTTGGTGAAGAATTCTACATAAAGCTGATTATAAATTAGTCTATTTATTTTCAATAAGAAAATAACTGAACCCTTTTATCTTATTAAATTATAATTTAGTCCTTTGATTAAATTATTATTTTTTAGCTGTTAAATGGCTTAAAGGAATTAAATGCTGGTTAATAATATATTTTCAACTTCTCTATGTCAAGGCCTTGCGTGAAAGTGAATTCATGAAATAGAGAGAGCCCTCTCTATGATTTATAATGGATACAGGTCTATCAATTTCAGGCCCTGCTGAACACAACAACGGCTGCAGAGATCCGCTGCGGACCCGGCAAAACATGGGATTTTTTTATTAAAAAAATAATAGCACGATAAATGTGAAAATTTGGCATAATAGTATTGTTTCAAAAAGTTTTAATGAAATGGCATAATTTTATCATGTTGCATTTTAAACATATAATATTTAATAAATATTTTTATTTTTAAACAGGACAAGATAGTTGTTATTTTTTAAAATAGTAACATTAATTTAAATATAATGTTTCTGAAGCGTGACATGGTTGAACTCTAATCTTCAGCCTTAATTGGTTAACATGCTAGATCTAATTGTATTAGCTAATCAATTCTTTCACACACATGAAAATCATAATTTTATGAAGTTTTTCTTTCAAATATGTTTCATGAGTCAAAATTGTTTTTGTTCAACTTATAAACTTAAAAATAGACCTCAATTAAAATGTTAAAAAGTTATTATTTACACAATAATAGATGATTTTGAATAGTTATATATAAGTCTGCTACAACTAAATGAAAATTTATCTCAAATAGATTACGCAAATATCTAGTACATGCATTTATGGACCAGTAACATAGATCTAAGTTTAAAAAGAGATCTGATTAGAATAATAGTTCAAAAAAATCATAACTTTTGATTTGATTATTGGATCACGCTCAAAATTTTACAAGAATTTTCAAATTTTGTTTTTCTTTTTTTATAGTAGTCACTGTGTCGTTATGTGTACCATAGAATATTTAGAAATCTAGAATTTTTAGAAATTAAAAATCTTGTAAAAGACATCCAGTTTTGGCAATTTAAGATTTTTCTAGTTATTTTTAAAATCAATTAACTAATTTTAAGTCGGTTAAATTTAAGAGTGAGTAAAAAAACCGAAAAACCGATTTAACCGAGAAAACAAAAAAAAATTAACCGAAAAAAACTGAACTGGTAAAAACCGATTGAACCGGTTAAAATATTTAGAAAAATGTCTGGTTCGGTTCGGTTTCCGGTTTTGGTGTGCCTGAACCGGCCAACCCGAATTAAACCGAACCGGTTCGGTTTAAAAATGAAAAAAATAAAAAAAGTAATAAACCAAGCGCGAGCCACCCCTCCCATTAGCCAACAACCCTAGCAGACCTTTATCATTTCTTTCCCTTGCACACAACTTCCATCTCCCCTCCCATTAAGTCTTTGAATGCTTTTACATTGAAGGGTCCTTTCATTCACAACCTCAATGCTCTCTTTGTCTCTCATCTCTCAACGTGAAGGAAAAGTAAAAATTACATGTAAAGCTTTAATATTTCCTTTCAACATTTGAGTAAAATTTATCTTTTTCTCTTCTAATCTTCCATGCTTTATGTCTCTCATCTCTCAAACTTGCCATGTCAGAGATGAATCGCTGATGATTCTTCCATTGATTTACTTGATTCTCCTTCATAGATCATAGCTTTTAACAGATCCCACCTTGATTGCCAGAGAAGGATTATTTTGGGTCTAGAAACTAAAGAGTGTCTACAAAAATCAATAATTGCTAAGAATTGATACTGTTTTTTTGCAATTATTTTTTTCTTTGCAAGAAGTTATAACAAAGAGAACAACGTTGTTGATTCTTAGAGGATGACATCTTGGCATTGCAGTTCGGTTTGAACTGGTTTGAAAGGGAAAAAAATCAAACCAAACCAAAAGTAATTGGTTTGAACCGATTTTCAGTTTGGTTCAGTTCAAAACTAAAAAAAAAAAAAAAAAAACAATTTGGTTGTTTATTTTGATCCAAAACCAGATTAAACTGAAAATGCTCAGCTATTAAATTATCCTATTTCACCAGAAAAAAATTTACTTCTATGTCGTGCTTATCGCACAATTTATCCGAAAATATGTTGCCCTTTCTTGACATAAAAGCATAAAAGAGAATTAGCGAGTTGCCTTCCATGTTTGTTAGCCACACTGGACAATTCAAAACCATCAAGTCACACGTATTTCGCATTCAAATTAAAACCTAGCTCAAAGAATCTCAAGTTTGCCTCCCTCTCACTCGCTAAGATTAAATTTACCCTTACGTTTCATACGAGGACAATGCGATTAATGAGAATTATCCCAATAGTTTGAACAACTATTTCATCCATAGTTTCTGTATTTATGCATATCCAAATCATTGCTCGGCATAAGGTGAGTCCCTGAGCAGAAATATTGAAGAGCAGCATTTATTTACAATCCATATTACATAAATTTGACAATTTCTCAAAGATGTAGATTAAGCTGGAGAACTTCAAAGTTCAGAGTGAGCAGGCAACGCAAGCGAAGATTTGGTCTGCTTCCACCTGCAACAAGAGCATGAAACCTTTTTTAGTCCTTGAAAAACTTCACAGAATGTGACTTGTAATATTATAACTTTCGGTTATTGCATCCATTGGAAGTCGGAACTGCAAAACTTCTAAAAGAAACCAAAATCACATCTCTCATTGTTGATTGTATAGCAATATAAGTTTTTGGCCTCCGATTTTCGACATAAATGACATATTAGATCAATAGATGATTGAAATTAAATAATTATTGATGAAATTTGGAAAAACTGGCATCGGTTGAGGTGGTATGCGAACAATATTAGCAAAACGAGATCAGATTCTATCTAGATCATCATGCAGCTTGTCAACACAAACCATAAACTAAGAATCCATTGACGACTTTCTTCGCTAGAAAAACATTACAATTCCCCTTCGAGGATGCTCAAACTTCTGGATTCATCACAATTCTCGAAATTAAACACAACTTTGATGGTTGAGAATGTTTTGGAAAAGAGGAAGCAACACCCCTTCCTGCTTTCAAGTGTCAACCACCAATAGAAATTACAATTGCACATTGAAAGATTTGCTGATTGACATTGTTTTCTAAAAAGTTTGCTCAATGAAAACTCCAAACCTTGTGTAGGTTGTTAATGGTCCTAATACACCAAGCTAAAAGAACCATTTCCCCTCCCTCCCTTGTTACAAGCATCAAGCTTCTTTGTTTCCTCCAGTTTCATGCTAATTTCTGCTCGCAACTTTGTGCGAGTCGCACGTTACTGCAAGTATAGAAAGGGGTCGATTCTTCTAAAAACCATTTCTTGCAATCTCACCAAAAACTCTTAACAAGGCTGATAACAAGGTACAATCAATGTCAATCAAATGCTTGAAACTCTTAACCACCTATTGGTCCCAAAACCAAACCACACCTACTACTACAAAGCTTCTACAATTTACTTTCAGAGCGAGTGACAGCGGATATAAGGTAGAATACGTGACCATCACTTTTTTTTTTTATTGGAAACAAGAAGGAATCCACGCATGACTCTGTAAGAAATTCATTGATGATGCCTGAATCTCTAGCTAAATTATTAACTTCTAAATCGAAATTCGACAACTTTAACTAATAGGTTCATAAAATTATATCCTATCTATAAGTCCCAAAATCTAATCAGACCAACGACAAGAAAGCTTCTAAATTTCCTTTTAGAATAAGCGATCATCAAACTGTCTGCTGAAACCTAAAAGGAACCCACGGCTCCATGTGGATTTTGATCATCCCTAAATTATCTGGGAACCCCCTAATCACCACTGCTAAATCTAACCTCTAAACAAAAATTCCTTAGCTTTAACTTACAATTCCCATCAATTCTCAATAAACTCAAGCATCTCGAAACAAACATAGAACCCATAAATTTAAACAATTCAGAGAAATAAAATCCTATAGATCACAACGTTTTACCTTCACATCGACTCCAAATATGTCCTTAGCCCACCAACCTTCTTCTTACAAGCAGGAACATCCTCGAACTGCTTAGCAGGCAACTCCTCGGAAATCGGGCCAACAAAGAAACTAATCATACCATCATCAGCCTTGCTAACTTCAATCCCAGTAACTGGCAACCAAACAAAGAGCTTCTTTGCTTGAATCCCTGACACGTCATGCACAGAGCCATAACTCATCTTCCCTTTGATTACTTTATCATAGTACACAACATCATCAAAGTGAACATAACACGGGGTCTTAAGTTTGACTTCAAAAGACCCATCAGATGATGGTAGAGTGAAGGATTCCACGTTGTCTGGGAGTAAGCCACGTGGCAGGCCATACTGAGGAAGAAGATCATGGATATCTGAGGTGGTTAGGGAGAGAGAAAGACGGGTTTTTGATAAGAGGAGTAGAGAGAGAAGGTAGAGAGAGAGAGTGAGGATGTTGAAGGAAGCCATTGTCAATGCAGAGAGACAGAGAGAGAAGTGATGGTGGTAATTTAAGAGGGTTGTGATGGGTAGAATGGGAAGAGAAATCTGTGTAGCGTGGCTTCGAGGAATTATATATACTCTCTTTTTTTTCCCGAGTTCCAATCCTCACAAAATTTTGAACGCATGATAATAATACAAGAGTTGCGTCTTTAAAATTATTTGAATAAGAAATTTAATCTCCATTGACGTATAAATTGATCCGATAATATCTCTTCTCATCGAATAATTATATATATAAAAGAAAAACAAATAGTTTTGAACTATGAAAATTAAAACGGGATGAAATGGGAGTTGACTGTATATGGAGGATCAATGGACCTCTCTTGTGAAGAGAAACCAAATTCATTGTATGAAAAGGTCAGATGTATCCATCTTTTCTTTATTTAATACTTTATGAAAGTTCTGCATCTGATTACTTAAGTTGCTCTTATCAATACTCCACCGATTCGATTCCTTCAAGAGACACGGAAATTACCTTCCATGCTAAAAAAAAAGAAGAAGCTAACAGTGAAGCTCTTTCTTATTTAATTCAGCCCTTTTTTCTTTTATTTTTCTTCTCAGTTTTCTTCTTTGATTTTTTTTAACTGTTTTCTAGATTATTTTTAGACATTGAGTTACATTAAAATAATTTTTTATATTATTTAATTTTAAATCTAGATTAGATCAAAAGTAAATTGAATAGGTTTGTTTTTGTGTTCATCTTTTATTTTTGGACATGTTAGGTTATATCATGATAACTCCTACATGATTTTAAAAAGTTAATTCGAAAAGTTCTTTTTACCAATTTTATCTTTAATTTATTTTTTTTATTTATCTTAGTTATTTTTAAACCGGTCAAATTAATTATATCATATCAAATCAATTCTCTAACCGTTTAAACTTAAATTCAAGCTATGTAAAAAATCAAAAAAAAAAAATTTAATGCTGATTTGAGTTAAGTTTAATAATAATCTCAATCATCTAAATATTTTTATTACATTACAAAGAAAAAACTTGATCAACAGTACAAAGTCAGTACATGGGCTAGCAAACTAGTAACCTGCCAAAAAATTATGAACGGTTTCACCAGAAAACACATCATCCTAAAAGATTTCAATGGTAATTAACCATCACAGCATAGCATTCAGGATATATTTGGATTTTCTTTACCATCCAGGTAGATAAAGGCAGCTACTTTGAAGTGCCTGGTACAAGAGGCAATGCACCTGCCCTCCTCGGAAGTGCCACGTCCAGAGCTCGGCGGTGTGGGGCATGAACAGGACTAGATGGAGCAGTCACGACAGACACGACTGCCTCTAGCAATCCCCTTAGGAAGTTTAGTCATAAACAGCATAAAAAATCATCCATATATGACCTGTCCTAGCTAGTTATTAGTTTAGAACTAGGGCACATGAATTGAGCACAAACATCCAATCCAGAATCACAAAATCATAATCTAAAGTAGTTCCTTCTTATTACTTCCAATAGGCGGGGTTCAGACACTTGATGTTACATTTGGAACTTGTCCAGGTACATATATACATACAGCATTCTCTTCTTATTGATGTTCATAAAGCTCAATAAGAAGAGGGATACTCCACAGCTAGTTTACATGAGACTCTGCCAGACTCTAGGTTGTGAGTTGAGAGATAAAACACTAAAACTAGAACGCTAATTACTTGGATATCGAGCTCCCTCGGCTACATTTCCATACAGCAGAAGGGCTGGTTGTATCTACTCTGTGAGGAGCATCTGAACATCGCCATCTGGAGCTGGGAGCTGGGAATTGTGGGGAAAAAAGAGAGCAAACACCTTAGGATAATTTCAAATAAGGGAAACAGAAGTTCTCAAGAACTAATCACTAATATTACCAAGTAGAATATAGCATTTTGCAAGCACATGCATTAATTTCATAATTTATACACCAATAGAGATAACACTGGAAAAATTAACGTTTGCAAGCCACAAAGGAAGCTTAGCCAATCAATTACTGAAAGAGCGGAAATTCAAACAACCATCAATTGGAATGGAAAAAGAATTCCTCCCCGTCGATAAGCCCTGCCGGTTTAACATCATGATCAACAAACAGCTAACAATTTTCCGTAGCGTGAGGTCCTCATTGATTATTGAACTTTCTAGCACATAAAGATCCAATAAATCTGGAAAAATTAGGCATCCACCTAAAAGCTCAAAAGTCACCTTCTTTAAAAGCAAAATCATTCTAAAAGTTCCACATCTACTTCCTCCTCTTCTTGCGATACTAGTAAGAGGAGGGTTGACTTTCAATCACAGACAACAATCTATGAATGAACAATTCAACTTTCCTTCTGTCAATCTTGTAGTATATTCTATGAATTCAATCTCAACGAAATTCCAATCAAACACCAAAACAAAATAACAAGCATCTAATAGGGGAACCACAAAAAATCCAGGACAAAATTAAGAACAGGACACAAACAAAAACAACAGTAACAAACCACAAATTCCTAATAAGGAAGTTTTTTTTTTTTTCCAAAGTAAATATTGATCAAACAAAACAAGTAAATACCTCGAGAAACTGCTTCCACAGTCCACGACAAGACCCAGAGGAGACACCAGCACGGCAAGAATGTACGGTCTTAAACTGATCAGCATCAAGCTTCTTATTAATCCACCCAACTTGAAAATAAATCGAATCAGACGGTGGTAAATCAACCTTGATCTCATCAACATCGAGCCAAAGTAAGAACTTTTGAACCTGAATCCCCTTCAAATTTGTGATAGACCCATAACCCAATTTCCCAGTTATTTTCTTCTCATAAGAGACCAAGTAATCAAATTCAACATAACATTCCTTCTCTAGATAGACAGTAAAGTTACCATCATCAGAAAGGCTGTAACTTTTAACTGTGTTAGGTAATATACCACTTGGGAGGCCAAATTTTGGCAAGATTTCAAAGACCGTAGGAGGAGGGTCTTGTGAAAGAGTGGTTTTTGAGAGAGAAAAGAAGAGAATTAGAGGTAAAAGAGTGATACCCAGATGAGAATTTGCCATGAATTTTAGTTTCCCTTGATGGGTTTTGGATTAAGGGGAGCAAGAAGATGGAGGTTTCTTTGAAGAAAAAGAGGCGTTGTGTTTCCAAGGATGTTGGGGGCCTGGACCTGGAGAGTTGTATCATGTCTCTGGATTTCGTCTTGAAGATTTTTATATTAAAAAAACAGATATTTCACCGCGCTTAGCCGCGTGAAGGAAAAAAAAAAAACTAAATATGTAAGTTTTTAAATGTGTTTTTTTTAATATATAATTATAAATAAAAAAATTATGTAATTATTTTAATTAAATACATTAAGAACTATCTATAACAATAAATAGAAAAAGAATAAAATATTAACGTATTTATTCAACTTGACTCGTTGCAGATCGAATAGTTTTTTTTCTGGTATAAAAAAAATTAATATGTAGATTTTATTAACGTATTTTTTATATCAATAAAAAAAATATAACCATGAATCAAAATATTAATGTTTACATGTTAAATATAATAAAGATCATATGTTTTAGCAAAAATAATTAAGATTTTAAGTTAATTTTTAGTGTAACAATAAAATAAAACAATGTTGTAATTGCTAATAATGAAACAACTTTTTTTTAGTCTTTATATAATAATATTTTAAAAAATATATATTTTTTTAAAAAAATTATAAGATAATAAAGATAAGAACAAAAGGAATGGTATAAATAGACTAAGTGTGGAGTGATAAATATTCAAAGTGTAAAAAATAAAAAAAAATTTAAAAAAGTAAAAAACTAAAAAAATAAAGATAAGAAAAAAAAAGTAATAAATAGATCAAATATAAAATGATAAAGATATCAAGTATTAAAAAAAATACATGAAAACCTAAAAAAAACTAAAAATCATAATTTTATTACTGCTATATAGTAAAAAAATAGCGAAATTTTATAATTATTTTATTTTTACCGAAAAACATCATTTTTTTAGTGTATATATAATGAAATTACTTTTTATTGTTGTTGTTATTATTATTATTTTGTTTTTTTTATGATTTTTAAATTAAAATATTATAGGAGAAAACACAGAGAAAATTTTATTCTCTAAGTATTAAATTGTTATTAACAATATCTTTAAAACTGCTTTGAAATTTGTTTTAATGAAAATCGATGTACAAAATATTTAGAGGACTCTTACAATATTCGAGCTTTGACCAGAAAGAGAGGAAAAAGAAAAAAGAGAGATTTTTTTTAATTAATTTTTAATAAAATAAAATATAATTTTATCTCTTCTTTTTTATATTTATTTTTTTTATTCAAACACCATGAAATTTTTCTATATTGAACGCAAGGAGGTGAGATTTAGGTTAGAAAAACACAAGTGGAAGTGATTGGATGGACAAGTTTTGGTTTTGTTGGTGGAGAAAGATGCACGTATCCTATCTCTTGGATTTTATTGACAACCTTCACTTCTATCTTGAAGCTATCTTCATTAGAAGTCTTTTAAAATATATATATATATATATATATATTCTTGATGGGAACGGTTGTTGGCTTCTTTTGAAATAAATACACAGAAGAGGTAAGAGAGCACGTGGCCAAGCACAGAATATTGATTTATCTTGGATTATCGATAAGCTCTAGATTGTACCAACTTTGAAGTAATCGATTTTTACAATAAAAAAGCAATTGTAATAAGGAGAAATTACTTTTAACCTCTTACTTTTCTTTTATTTTTTAAAGAATTATGGTATGTTCTCTAATTTATTAAAATGCTTTATATCCTGATTAACCCAACCTACAATGATCTTATATCTTAAATAACCTAATCAAATATATAATAAATAAAAAAAATATATCAAAAATTTTATAATATTATTGGTGAATTAGAGGTTAAAAATGCATAAACAGTTGTTTCTAAATCTCATAATCACGCTCTAATCCATCTTCGAAAATTGTCTTCTTCTAGCTAGATCGTTGGTGGACCTTAACTTGCAAAACGCTCGCGAGTCAAGTGAGGTAGGTGGTGGGAGGATGTGTACAATTAATGATTGTACTCTACTCTACAGGTCGCAGGGGCATGGCAGTGAGGGTCCACCACACATTTTGTTTTATTAGTCTCCCTGTCCCGGGGGTTGTGCTTGAAAGCTTTTAGATTGATACGATAGTGTTCATAATAAATTTAAAAATATAACAAATAAAAGCTTTTAGATCTAAATTTCAAGCCAGCTAAGTGTTAGGGTATGAGAGCGTGTTAAGTAGTTGGGTAATGTTCTTTTGATTGTTTTTTAAATAATATTTTATGTTGAATTATATATTAAAATTTTTTTTATATTTTAAAAATTATTTTTAATATCAGTACATTAAAATAATTTTAAAATAATAAAAATATATTAATTTAAAGTTAATAAAAATTTTTTTAAAAAAAAAACGCTTTTTAAAACGTAGAAACAAACAAACTCTAAATATTACAAGTTGAAAAATTAACAAAAAAAACTAAAAAAAAATATTGCTTTTATTATTTAATACCTTATAAAATACTATTCATTGTAATGATTTTTTTTTAGTTTTTTTAATCTATTTTTTTCCTAACTTTATTATTTGATTTATTATATATTAAATTTTATTATTTTATATATATATATATATATATATATAATTAAATATTATGATCTGAGTTGAGTTTGATAACTTCACTGACAGATGCATTAATCTAAAGGGCCAAATTAGAAACAACCATCCTTGTTGCTTGAGTAACATGCATTGAACCAGGCTAGTATAGGCCGAGCCCTTTTCCTGTGCCCTATAGCGGTAGTTGTTGATGGGCCCTCATACCTTATTGAGTAGGCCCATGGCTCCATCTTTGTACTTAAACACCATGGTATAAAGGAAACAGGAGAAGATAAAAAAAAAAAAAAAATTGGACCACAAGTAGGGATGGACAAGAGGTCCAATTAGTGGATTAGATGGCCTGGCATGACATGACATGACATGTATTGACATCCACAAAAAGGGAGCCACATTAATGCCTTTGGTAAATGAACTTGGGCGATTGGCTTCCATCATATGATAAAATTGTCGACGCGATGAACTGTAGCTACACCCATTGCTATAAAGTATAGGGGACAAAACATACATGGATCATGTGCCTGAATATGCCCTAAAGAACATAGAAGGATGTATATAATATAGTTATATTAGATTAAATGCTGATTATAATCATCTGCCTCGTTTTATTGAATCGAACTATAATACGCAGCATTAATCAAACCTCAAGCTAATCATTTCATCTTCTATGCATGGATCAATCTATATGAAACTTACAGGTAACCAATCCCTCGTCAAAGTTGTTGCCATCATGATGTAAATTTAATCCAGACCATCATAGATATTTATTAATTTTTTAAGTTAGCTTACCAGTATTTCAACTAATCTTATATATTTTAAAATTAATAATTATATAAATCTTTAAAAACTTTAAGATTTATAAGACTCCAATCAATAATCTCTACGAAGCAAACCTAGAGTTTGATCAGTTAAACTGTATCATTTAAGATTCCATCAACTTCATTTTATTTGATAGCTTCATCATTACTAGATTGCATTTTATTAATGTCCCATGACATAAGTAACAAAAACATGTTTAGTTTAGTTGGAGTAAGATACATGTATGTTGGACAGATGTGGACTGGATTTTTGTCTTTCAAAACATAATGACAGGGAAATATACTTCCTCTGTTTTTTCCTCTTCGTCTCGAAAACGTGTATGCATAAACCATCACTAGTCTCTTGTGCTTTAGATGGCAGCAGTAGTAATAATAATCCATTTTTATATTTCTTTTGTCTGTCTCCATGCCCATGAATCTGTCATGAAGCAGTACAAGGTCATGTACATGGAGCCATTTTCCCCATCACAAGCGCACCCATTTTTGGTTCTATGTTTCTATATAGAAAAAGTTGGACAGCTCCGTACATTGCCTTTAGATACAATGAACACAGCGAACATACATGCCTGTTTAGCATTGCGGTCAAACCTGTTTTTTAAAAAATTTCAAAATTTTTTTTTTTTATTAAAATTGAGTGTGGTTTGTACTTTTTGAATCGTTTTGATGTGCTGATATCAAAAATAATTTTTAAAAAATAAAAAAACATTATTAACATGTTTTTCGACACGAAAAGCTATTTGAAAAATAACCACTACCACACTCCAAAATACCTTTGATGCTTGCAGGCCGCCATAGTACTAAACATTCCAACAATGGATAAGCAGGCACTGTATTTTGATGGGAGGCTTTTTTAGATATATATATACACGCCATAAGTTTAAATCATTCCACTGAAAACTCTCAATTGAAACGATTACAATTTTTAACTTTTCTAACCAGAATCATAGTTATTGCAATGATAAACTACTCGAAAGTTGATCGGAGAACAAAATAATAATCCAATCATCACTCAACACCTGCAGCTGGTCTGGAAAACTTTAAATGACCCTTATCTTTACAGAGCGAACATTAGTAGATCCAGAGCACTGAATGCGAGAATTGATGGTTCAAGCCAAGTTTCTTGAAATAATGGAAAGGGCACAAACTTTAATGAAATGATCTGCTCCTCATAACATTTCCATCTAATCCATGTTCCCCTTTAATAACTATGACAGTTGGAAATATAATGGCGAGAGTGTGAGACACAGAAGATAGAGAGAATTAATTAATTAATTAATTAATTAATTTCTTCCAAAACAGAAGGATCAGAAGAGACAACAGAGATAGTAGAAAACTTTCCATAAATTGAGTTACATATATTTAATGAACATATTTAGGGAGATCATTTTTTCATAGCCACGCATAGAATACCTATGATCAGACACCAAAAGATTTGAAAGTCCATAGTAATAATCCACACAGAACCTCTGCTGCTACAAGCCATCTGTTTGCTGGCCTCTCAGCACCACTCTTTTCTGCAGCAGTGCTTGATTTACCGCCAGTTGAGTTCGCTTTTAAAGAAAACAAACAAGGAATCAAAAGGGCTGGACAGCAACACCAAATATAATCTAGAACAAGCTTAAATCTTAGCAACCAAGCCATAAATATGCATGTCTAAGTCCAGGACTAGAGGCATTTACCACTGGCAACTGGGGCAGCAACACTTCCTCCGGTGAGGTTGGCAAATCCTGCAAATACCTTCGCATCCGGTGAGCCAGCAGGCAGGTGCAGAATATCTGAAAAAGGAAAAAAAAAAAAAAAACACTCAATAGGGCACTTCAAATTTCTGATTCTAGTTCAATGGGCAGTATCCATGAGTTCTTGTGGGCTTACCGATGCAGTTTGTGACATTAACTGGCGCATGGCACAAGCTAGGAAGTTTAGCAACAAGACTAACATTGAACTTGATTCCAAGATCAGGGTTGTCGCGATCTTTAATGAGGACACAGAGACATTTCACACTCTTACCTAACGCTTGTTTAAGCCCACTACAGCAATCTATGGTGGGTGCTTTAGCATCGCCACCAACATATGGAAGACATGTGGCTAGACCTACTAGCTGGTCTGCACACTCTGTTCTATCTTGCTGGAAGTCTGATCGTGCAGTACCAACCAGCATTAACAGCACCAAGATGTATGGAATTGCTGAAGCAGTCACAACACCCTCTGAGCCCATTTTCTGAGAGAGGAGTATTTGGCCTTGAAAGAAACGAAAAGACACCTCAAAAGCTAATCTTTTTCTTGCTTAGCTTGTGATCGCTTCTCTCAATATAAAGGATGCGAAGGGTAGGTGGTACATGGTGTGGTGACAAGAAATAATAATAATGCTAGGAGTGACCATGAAATTTACAAGTAGAATTCACATGGTATTTGTCATGATGTAGACAAGCATTGTGTGCTTTCAAATGGATCCCGTCCATTGTTATAATATGGATCAAAAGGTGCCCGTTCATACTTCACTTGGGCTGGATTTCATGGTGAATTAGACTGGGTGTTGACTTATCGATTCTGCATATTATCCCGTGATTCGATGAACTCGATTAAAATCTAAATAAGATTTAATCTGATTTATTTTTTTTTAAAAAAAAAAAACTTCAAAACAGCTGCTCTAGCACGAAACAAGGCTCCCTGCTACCGAAATTTCCATTAAATCTATGATATCAATGTCAAAAGGTGCGTTGAAGAATTGCCATCTTTCACTCTAAAAGAAAAGAATTATTAGAATCTTATAGTTGGATTGAATTAAGAGAGACTACTTTCCTGAATCCAACATTTGCAATCCAATAGGGAATTTTGTCCTCTATAGATGATGGTTTCTTTCTAGAATCGAGCTCAATTTTCAAAAGAGAGATGGGTGTGAGCGCATCCCTTTATTTTGTTTGGGCAACCCGTGATACAACTTGGACTCTCTTCTTACATGAATCCGTGATTACATGGATCGAGTCTGTGATTAAAAAACAAATTATTCAAGCTCACAATTTGTCTCTTTGCCTGCATCATCATGTGTGACAAAGTTGGACAAGAAATAATGCATGGCATGCTTTATCTGTTTCATTGCTAGAATCCTTGTGATAGGACACAGAATTCCCTTCTGTACATAAGGTATTAAGTCTAAAATAATTAGGTTTACCACCACCTCCCATGTGATAATAACCAATTTCTTTTGTTTTTCTTAACTTAGCTTTTACAGGGGAAATTATGCCGATAATTATTAATCTAGCTTGACAGGTCTTTCGAGTCCAAATTAATAACGTGGATATCAATGATTTAATTATTATTTTTCAAAGTTTTGAAGAATATTATCTCCTTCTTTAAAGTCTTGTTGTTTCTAACTTTACCCTCCAATAATTTTAGTCATTATTTTCAATTCAAGTATAATGATAACATGGATACCAAACCTAACCTAATTACTCTATAAACCAAATTTTCAAAAGTCTTGTTGCCGTTGTTAACATCATGCTATAGACAGAGTTAGTGATAGATTATGGTTGTTGTTAGTTAAAATTTTGTCCATTTGGTTCATATCACATGTATTAAATTTAGCTTGGATTGGCTCGAAACTTGACCGATTCATCTCTTAGTCTGGGTGTTCAAGAAAAAGTTAGCCAAGAGTTGATCTATTGTGGCATGGTCCACTCGACGGGTTAAACTATAACATACTTAAAATATAATTTGATTTTTAAAAAAAAAAATTAACATTGTTTTAATAAAGTCTGACAAAAATATTTATTGCAGTCTCCATAACTTCTAAATAATAAATGTCGGCTCCTTTTAATCTTTAAAATTTAAGACCAAAATTAATTTTGGTCATAAACTTTATATTTTTTTAATTTTTTTCGTTCTTAGCCTGAGAAAGCTTAGAGAAAGTTATTAAAATCCAACATTAAAGAGAAAATTTATGTTAGCACTGATTCAACCATAAAAGGATCAATATTAGTGTCAAGTTGTTTTATTTAATAAAAGGAGTTGACATTAAGTATTATTTTTGTTTACTTTAAAATTGCCTAGAAAAATATATATGAGCCTAATAAGATTATTTTTTTAGGTTGATTTCATGTTTTAAGACTTCTTTCGAGTATTTTTAAGCCATAAATGAGTTTATCAAGTTGTATGAGAAGTTTTCTAAGTGTTTTTGATCAAAAATATATTGAAAAATTTGGACGGATAACAATTAAAAAAAAAAAAATTAAGGGTCCAAGCACGTTGTCCTACTCTTGTAGGCCCGTGCGCGGGTCCTTACTAGATGGGGCAAGCATGATGTCTAGCTTGCCAGGCCTAGCAATGCATGACTTTTTTTTTTCTTTTTTTTTTTTTCATTTTGTTTTTTCAAAAATAATTTTTAAATTTATATTTAAACTAATATCCCTTCTTTCTTTTATTTTGTTTATCTAATCTCTTTTGAATAACATTTATTTTTTAGCTTTTTTTATATGCATTTAATTTTTTAAGAGATTGTTTTGATTCATCTATAAGTTTTTTTTTTTTATATAAAAATGAAATTTATTTTAAAAAATAAAAAAATTATTTTCAAATATAAATAAAGTCTTTTATTTTATTTAATCAATTTCATGTCATGTATGTCAAATAACTAATTCCCTCCAAGAATTGATAGAGCAAGTGGTTATTATGTCAAAATTAATGATACAATATGCTATTAGATTTCCCTCAAATTTTGGGGTTTCGTACATTTTTTTTTATTAGTTTTATTAAAATTGGTTTGATTGGATAAGCTAATTTTGTAATCCGCAAAATTCAAGTCAGGTTTTATATTAAATGAAGTGAGAGTTAATTTGATTTAATTTTTTATCAAAATAATTTTTTAAAATAATACTATTTTAAATTAACTCTAATCAATCTATTCAATCGGTGACAAGGGTCATGGATGAGGTAATGGCTTGAAACGAGTTTTATAACTATCTTCTTATCCCCATCACAAGTTTTGATATAATGTTGGGTAATTGTAAAATCAATCATCTTATCAACATATTGTTCATCGAGATAATTTTTTTCATGTGGTGTCTGTTTTGGATTTTGTACGTAGTGGGAAGCTTTATGAGGTCGATATTGATAAAAAAACTATTATATTAGCCTCACAACTTTTTCTAAAGTTTTGCGTGATTAACGTTAATTTATATTTCATAAAATGATGTCTTTGCCCGCAAAGATTGGCTCAATTGTTGGTTGTGATAACAATAATCTTATCAACTTTAATTTATGATCTCCACACCCAGGGGCAGAGAAGGAAAAAAAATTTAGGGGGCCAATTTATAATTTAACAAGAAGTTGTGTTTATTAAATTTATAAATATATATAAAGGGAGGGGCATTTGCTTGCAGGGGCTGGGCCCCTGCTAGCCCCCCTCCCTCCGCCACTGTCCACACCAGTTTTCGTGTATTAAATCCTTACCTGGTCAAGTTTTTGAATGATCGAATGGTGTCTTTTATCATAAATTTATTTTTAATATGTTCTTGTTAATTTGAATTTGAACCCAGAGAGCATGCAATCTCGATCATATCATACTGTTGTTTATTGTTATAATCAAGCCTTTGCTTGAGAATACTGGTGTGAACTGGGAATGGCTAGACTCCAGCTCATCGACATTGATTTGATTAAAGCAAAGCCAGATGTGTTAAAAATTATTAAACTCAATCATGCCTGACATATAATTTATTTGAAAAACTCATGATTTGAGGTTTGATTTATATCATGTTTTAATTTAAATAAAAAACATTAACCTGGATGACCAAGGAGGTTGATCCATGATCTATCTAAATTCAGTTTTTATTATTTTAATATTATTTTGATAAAAAAAAAAATATAAAAGCTATGACTGCTGTGTGATTACGAGTTTTTAAAAACCTATAAATTATAGCTACTAAAAATAATAGTAAAATATTAAAAGCCACCGGCCACAAACATCCATTAGAACATCCATAACAGTGACTATTTAGGAGCATGTTTGGAAATGCACTAAGAACATCCATAACAGTGATTATTAGAAGCATGTATGAAAATAAAGTGTAAATAATATTTTTTAAAAATTTTGAAATTTTATTTTTTCATTTAAAATATATATTTTTAAAATTTTTAGAACATTTTAATGTACTATATTAAAAATAATTTTTAAAAAATAAATAAATAAATTATTTTAATATATTTATAAACAAAAAATACTTTAAAACTATTAAGAGCATCTCCTAACGTATGAGGCAAATAAAGAGCCAAATGCTAAATATTGTACTTTAAATTTTATTCTTTTAGTTTTTTCATTCCAACGCAGCACCCAAACAAATAGCTATTTTAGCTATTTGTTTTCTGGCCAGCCATTTTTACATTTCATTGTAGAAATGGTCAAAATAAATAATTGATGGCAAACAACTATTTTTATAACTGTTGGCCAACAACTTTTTTTTTCTTTAAATACAGGAGAAATTTTCTTTAAATGCAAGAAGAAAGAACTTGTAGTTTTAAAATTTTGTATTATGCCTCACCCTTCTCTCAAATTTAAAAAAACAAGAATTAATTATTCTCTGGTTAATTAATAACATCGGTTGTGTTAATCAGTTGAAATTAAAAGATATACTTGTTTAAAAGCTTTTTCTATTTTCTCTTTTATATCTCTTGATTTTTTAGATTTTTTATTGTTAATTTAATATTTGTGATAATTTTTATTTCATATAAATAAATTTTAAATTATATCTTTTAACTTTCATATTACTTCATTAAATTTATATTACTTTTATAAATTACTTATATTAACTTATATAATTAATAACATCATAATTATATTATATATAAAATATCTAAATTAGTTATATAATTATATTAAAATTAATTTAACATGAAATATATTAAAATATAATTGCTTTTCTAAAAAAAATCTTTTTTTATCATTGGAATGCATATAATTAAAAAAATTATATTTATACTATTTAAAAAATCAATTTTTTTATTTGGCTCTTTAACATATAGTATTTCCCATTAAAGATGTTCTTATCATTATCATAATCCCAAGCAGATGGACACTTCCAATGGGACAAAAGCTGGCGATGGGACCATTGCCCCTTGATGAAGCATGGGGAATGCAGCCATGCCAACTCGAGATTTCAAGGAAATATGAGAGCCCCTTTTCAATGCAGCCTCACATCAACTTTATCATCAAAGACTTGATGGCAAGCAGCGCACAATTTGAGCAATTAAAACTCAACAACGCAGCCAAGAGTTTCCAAAGGATGATGGTGCCATTTGTCTGCACCTTGCTGTACTGTATGTATGGTGAAAGAATCATGACAGTTTGAATTTACTGATTATGTTATCTCCTTATTATAAATTTAATGTTGTCCCATTGCATTAGATGCCATCATTGCATCCATACGCAGAGTTGGTTGCCCCTTGTTGGCAAATGATAGAATCATAGACAACGATTTTCAAATCTCAAAGCTTGGTACCATGGGTTCTAATAACAGTGTTTCTCTGTTGAATAAAGAATCAAGTATCATAATGTAAGCTCTGTTGAGTTTTTTGTCCATGAATTAACAATATTTTGAAAGATCATGCTTGTAACAAGATAAAATAATGTTAGGCAGAGGAGGCAGAAGATCAAAGGGGATGATGATGATGTACTCCTGTCCTGAATGAATACGATCCATTAAATAAGCTAAGCTTGTCTGCCTTCATCCTCCCATGTACTCTGCGCTTGGTGTTCAAGGTAGCCACAGCAATTTTTGTCATGCATGAACAGGCTAGACTGACCCAAACTCACCATGTCTAGCATAATTTGTGGCCTCTGACAAATGGATCAAGTTTTCTAATGTAACTGGGAGTCTTTTTGTTCCTGTTGCTTGATAAATAACAGGTTTCCACTCGTTTTTTGTCAGCCAGTCCTCCTCTCTACTGGTTTGTAAGACATGGCCGGGATACGTGATCTGGGCGTATTCAACAGCGTACGTCCTTGTTGGCAGTTTGCTCTTTTCAAACTTCTACCCTTTCACTTAAAGCTTGAATGGAGTGTTCCTGTTTAGCCAGATGAAAGCTTCTCTGACTAGAATTTTTTCCATTTTACTTGCCCATTTGATTCTCTGGGTGCAAAACCACAGTGGAATGGAAGTGCCCATAAACCATCGATCAAGTTCTCGAAAATGGCAGCTGCAAAACTCCCCACGGTTCTTTTTCTGCTTTTCTTGTAAAACCATGCTGTGAGATGCATGAATCACGAGCAGTTTTGAATAGAGCTCTGGCGTGGGATTTTTTACCTTTTTTGTGGGCGAGAGCAACTTTTGCCAGTGCTAGTGTGACTTGAAGAGAGTTGCTGATAGAACAGTGTTGATCAGAAGTTTCATGGGTTCAGATTTAGTTGATGAACTGAGAATTTGTGTTTCTCTGTCACCATCATGGAATCCAGAGCTTTTGTAATCGAAGAAACCATAAAAACAAGCCGAATTGTAAATCAGTGCTCATTTTCTCCCCTTAAAAATTGCCAGTGTCCATGAAAATCGAGTTCATGTGGTAAAATATTCTCTTTTTGGTTCACCGCAGCAATGTGATTTAACTTGCAAGTGTCCTGGATTCAATTTTCCTACGTTGATGAGAGCAGTTTATTAGGTCTTGAACCATATAATGGAGGAGATAGCATAGCATGAAACATTTGACAAGAAACCATAATTATTAAATCCGAACCGAGTTAACTCGGAAAATTTTCTACCTGAAGTAAGTTTACTCAGGTCGGGTTATAATTTAACCAAAACAAATATTGATTTGGTTAGATTCAATTCAACTGTCGAGTTTGATACTTAACATCTAGTTAAATCCAGAAAAAAAACTTAATAAGGTCAATTTCTAATATTTGTTTTTCTAAAAAAAGAACGAAACAAAATCGTTCCGATAAAGAAATAATTAATATTGGCTGAGTTGGTGATCCAATAACTATTTTTGGACCATAAAATGGGCCGGGCCGGACATGCATGACACATTATCGCACCTCTCATCTAATGGTACATTTTCAGTAACAGGGCCGAAAGTTTTAAGGAAAGAAGATTATTGTAGGCCCATAGTTTGTCCCAATCAAGAATGATTCACATAGTCCAAGCCCAAAGTCTCCAACGAAATGAAGATGTAGCTCGAGTTTGCACCTATAAAAACCCTTGTGCGTCTGTTCAGCTCTGCATCGAGCTTTATCAGTGTGACTCAGACTGTATAGTCTCTCTCAAGTAATCCGCCTTTTTGGAATCATCTCTTCCATTTCAAGGTACCCTTTGACTCTGTGTGGATATTTTCTCAGGGCTATGGAAAACAAGGTTTTTTTTTTTCCTTGAGAAAATCAAATAGTAATTAAGCAGTGAAGGAAGAAGGTTTTTGGCTCTAAATTTTGCAAATAAACGGTATAATATTGTTGTTAGCTAAATAGTTTAACAAAATTTCTGCTTTTTTCTTTTCTATTAAGAAAACGAAATTTAATTAAATATATATTATGAGATGCTTATTTATTTTTGGTATTTTCCTACTTGCTCTTTTGAACCTCTCCTTTTACATCAAGAAAGAAAACCCGGATTGTGAAAATGTGGAATTTCTTGGAAACCTGGATATTTTCTTGATGCTGTATTGTAGAATCATGAAGGATTTTTTTTTTTCAAGATAATCTTTTTATTTTTTTGTAGTTCCATTGATTGAAACAAGTGTAACTTACACAAATCTAACAATTTTTAGTTGAGTATAGTCTGTATAGTTATTAACTTTGTGGATATATGGTAAGGATTTAGTTTAGAATCTGTAAGGTTATAGTGTCTTAAGAAATGAATTGACTTGCTTGTGAATTTGATGTTTTATCCTTTTTAGTGTTTTAATTTAGAATTGATAGACAACGTGTTGCTCATGTCCCGGAGTATATTGTTGTTTGACTATAATCAGTTCGTATATTTGTGGCAGCCATGTTTAGTTCGTGGTGCAAAGGTATCCAGAGAATGGAATGAGTGTGAAGGTAGACCAGACATCTGCAGTTGAACTTCAAAGTATTAAGATGACTGCAACAAGTTCTTCATCCAGTGGATTGACAACTAGTGGTCCGAAGGTGTCTTTATTTGCAGCCAAGTCAGGGTTTGTTATCCCTAAAAATAAACTTTTGGGTTCATTAGTTTCCATCGTCAAAGGAGGTAAAAAGCCGGGTAGTAAAGATGCAGTGAATGGAGAAAGTACCAATCAGGAACAGGTTCAGAGGAAAACCAAATGGGGTCCTGATTTAACACAAGATGCTTCTGTTAAAAGGGGAAGAGCCTTGGCATACCAGGTAAACTTTTGGAATTCATCGCATGTAATATGTTCATTTTTATCCTATTCTTTTGAAGACTATAACCCCCTCATTTGAGCTTTTAATTTCCAATTTTTAGCTGCCTGGATTTTCATTTTTTGAAATATTTAATCTCTTAAATTTAAAATGGCTTCAAGGCATTTATCGCCTCAGTTTGTGGGAGAATATATTGCTCAGTTGGAGGCAATTGAAGATTTCCCTTTTTCCCATTGGGTGCTAAAATGTCAGTCTTCTCTGTGTGAATGGCTGACATGGAAGCTTCCCATTCCAGGTGCCACTAAGTGATATAAAAATTTTGGGCAGATTCGAGTGGATCAAATTGTGCAACAACTGGAATTGGGAATTCCAGAACCTGGGAGGGATGGAGACTCACATGACTCCAATGAGCATGAAGATCCCAAATCTTCGATTCCACAAATCCATACTAAGGTAAAGTTGCTTTTGGTTTTGCATTGATGCTTATCTTCTATTGACCTTATTAGTACTTCAATTACCTTTTGTTTGACATCAAGAACTTATTGTCGGACTTATTGTGTGTAGAACTCTGAGATCTTGGAACTTGAAAAACAGGAAGCTATAGGCATGTTTGATGTTTCTTATCAAATCATGTTACTTTTTCCATTTTGTTTTGTCTGGCTTGATTCTATCTTTCTTGATTTTCCAGGTGAGATACTTATATTGAATCCAAGCTACAAGGCTCCGCCCAATTATAAGCCTTTGCTAAAAGAGACCACAGTTCCCATCCCTGTAAGTCATGTTTAGATGGTTTGGTTTCCTGTCTCTCCTTTTCCATACTCCACATGAAAACATACCTTTTGCTTTCCTAAGAGCAGTTTTATGACAAATTTGTAAACTTTCCTGAGAATAACCATGAACACTTGCTTTATCCTATATATATTTTATCATAGAATGAAGATAAGGTAAGGAGTTTGGATTAGCAGGAATTTCTTTGCTATGGTATAGCAGTAGGTATTTTTTGTTATTTTTGTTTATTATTACCTGTCATGATTGCTTGCTTTCCTATTTATAGCTAGTGTTGCTACCTATTTTTTGGACATAACATATGTACCAGCTAGGGTGTAAGACTTTAAGTTATAAACCTACGGATATTAAGAGAAAATTACTTCAAATTTTGAATGGGTACATGCACTAGATATGCTGGACGCCAGTAGCTGGACTGAGCTTCCATCATGTTTGTTCTTTATTTTGGTCAATCTGTGTGCTATTATTGTTTAAAGCCACCAAGTGAATGCCGCCCATCTGCTATGTGTTCTTTTATTTCATAACCAAGCTGTTGCCACAATCACTTATTTTGAGAGTAATATTGCTACATCATGACAAGTGTAAGGTTATGGTATATTGCCTTTGCAGGTCAAGGAGTATCCTGGATATAATTTTATTGGTCTAATATTTGGGCTTGGAAGCGAGACTCAGAAGCGATTAGAAAAGGTATATCCTTTTGAGGGTGGGGTGGCCTCTTCGATATTAGTTGTGCGTTTGAGTTATCCATGTTCAATTGCTGATTTTGTGAATAGGAAACTGGAGCCAAAATACAAGTACATGGTTCCAACGCGCATGCAGGAGAGAAGGTAACACATCCTCTTAGTATGAAGTTATCTTCCTAGGATAATTGGCCATAAACTTGCTCTTCTTGCTCCCCCTCTAAATGTCTGTTCATTTTAGTCTCCTTTTTGCGAATAAGATTTTTACTCTTATCTAACTGCTGAAACATCTGTATCAAAATATCTTCCTTAAAAGTGTAATGTGTTCGGCATTTGTATACATAATTTTGAACTTTTTTTCCAGGTTGAGATTTCTCCATCTGATGGCAATGAGACTCAGGTTGCTTATGAGGAGTTGAGTGTTCTTGTAACAGCCGACACATTTGAGAAAGTTGACGCAGCTGTTGTCCTGATTGAATTGCTAATCACCTCAGTATCAGTGAGTTTCACTGAACTGAAGATCACGGAAAACTACTTGTTTGTTTGTTTATTGTTGTCCATTTGCATCTTACAGCTGGATTGTACATGCTTTTTTCCTTTTTAACTTCTGCAGCCGATTTGGTCTTAGACTAACTATCATCACCTTTTTTGTAGGGAAATTTAGTGGCTGGGGATAATGCAAATGTTAGTCAGAATCAGGCGGCCTCTACTGCTTTTATGGTCTCTACTGCTGTAAACCAAGGAGTGGTGCTATCTTTTACTCCTCAACAAGGCCAGTTCCAATATCAAAATTCATGGCTCCCTGCTGCCACACCGCTACATCCACCTCCGGGCTTAATTTCCCCTCAGACTTCTTCAGCACCAGTTTTAAACAATCCTATACCTTTACAGTCAGCATCTTTCAATTCTTCAACCATGCCTTCATTATTCGGGCCTAGACTGGCACAGGCCTTTTCAAATCCATATCAGCCTAGAAATTTTCCCATGCCTGCTCCACAGCCTCAATCTTTTACTGGTAGCCAGCCCCACCCAACAGGGCTGTACTCTGTTGCAAGGCCGCCATTACTTCAACCCTCGTCAAGTGGTTCACATGATGGGCTATTAGTCCCTTCTGGGTGGCCTGGATCTCCTGCAAGTGTTCCGGCATCATTAGGTTTTGTCAACATGGGACAAACAACAACTCCTATAGTTCCCTCACCCGGTCCATGGCCTACTGCTCCACAGCTAGGTTTTCCATCCAATGCACCACCTCCGAATGCAGCTAATATGGTTTCTCCTGTAACCTTCCCACCGGGACCATCCTCTCTGCAATCACACGGTGTTTCTATGAATCGTCCTACCCTAATCCAATCTTCACTGGTTGCACCTTTGCCAATTTCATCCATAAGCCCGGCACTTGGTTCCACGCCAATTTCAGGAGTTGTAGGAGCTTTTTCTGGAACTACCTCAAATTTTGCTCCCATGAGATCACCCACAATAACAGATGCAAAAATACAGCACTCTGGTCCTGGTGATTTTACTTTCCAACCACATCATCTGCAGAATCCAGCTCCCCAAATAGCTCCCTGGCTTAGCAGTCATCAAGCTACTCAAAACGGTCCACTTCCTAGACCCATGATGCAATCGCCAGCACCTCAAGGACCACCTTACCACTTTGAGGTCCCTAATTCAACTCCTCTACCTGGCAGGCAGATGTTTCCTAGACCACAGGTCAGCAACCAAATGGGTCAAGTTCCCTTTGTTGGAAACCCTACTGGTCCCTCGCCTCCCCCCAGCCTTCCAGCATTTTCAAATGCAAATTCATTTGGACAACCAGTCATGCAGATGGTGTCGAGGAACTTAAGTTCAACTCCCCACATACCCTATTTAACAGGTCCTTTACCTCCCAGACCGGGAAACCCCTTGCAACTTCAGCAGAACTATCCAGTTCCAATAGCTCCTCGAGGACAATCATTTGCTCCGAATCAGCAGTCTTTCATCTCCTTGGCATCTGCTAGACCAGCTTCATTCCACGGAGGTCAGCATGTTTATGATCCATTTTCTCCAACTTCTGTGTCAGCTGCGTCTCAATGGCAAGGAGGTAATCTAGGAGAGGGAAGAAAGCCAGAGAATGATCCACTGTAATTTTGCGTACCTTACAGGATGTCCTAGGAGAACACGCGAGGAAATCATGTCACGTCAGCTTAAAGAAGATCGTGTGACCGCCGATCTTAGTTTCTTCTTCATTGAAATAGATAAAGTTGGCACCCCCCCCCCCCCCTCCCTCTGACTTCGACAAATTTATAAATGCATTTCTTTTCATCTAATGTTCGAAAGGGCAATAGATTGAACAATTTCATGCGTAGTTCTGATGACTGGACAGTGGGAGATAAAAGAGCTGATCTCATGGTTAGACCATCTATGTCGTATACAAGGAATGCCTCTACAAAGCCATGAGAACAAAACAAACCGAGGCCCGGCATCTAGCATTTACAAGTCAACTATTGAAGAAAAGCACCCAGGGCTTTCTTTTTCGTGTTATATATTTACAGACACACGATCGGTCAAATAATTACATCGGAACATAAATTCATCTCCAATCTTGTTACATGAGACCATTAGTTCTCACATCAGATAATTAACTCTGGACATCAAGCTTCTATGACAAGCAATAAATGCTAAACCTAACTTCAACAACAAAATAAGAGGCTTGTTCATATCTTAACAAACCGAACATCATTCTGACCGAATGCAGTTCCACATCCCGGGCATTTCCGATGGCGGATCTCTAAATTCCTTTGGATACATGGATTGCAGAACAGATGATAGCATTTCACAATCACAACCTGCCGCATATAAAGCGCATCCAAAAAAGTCAGCCTTTCAAATCATCTATAAGAACAATGACAAGGTCATCTGGTGATAAAAAACAGCCAGAAAGTTCACTCACCTCCTTAGGCCGGTCGGAACACACACTACACTTGAGAATACTTTTACAATCTTTTATCTCATCTTGAAGTCTCTGTATTGCAGCCGCACCAGTTTCAGAAGTCAGCTCAGCAACTTTATTGTTCACCTCCATGAGCTCTTCCTCAAGCCTTCTCCTTTCACTCCTGGCATAGCAAAATTACCTTGTCAGGTAGATATTAGGTTCGCAGAAAGTTCTTTTTCTAAAAAATATAAAGGGAAGAGAAGACAAAGAAAAGCAAGAAGGCACAGAAAAGCCAAGTAAAAATACAAATACAGTTAATATGTTACAGTACCAAATGCTTAATGTGCATTTTTTCTCCTCACAATTAACAGAACCTACCACACCTTCACCGACCATTAAACTTCAATCATAAACTACAACATACTCTTGTGAAGTGTAAGAAGTGCAAAACAATTACTTAAAAAGCCCAATACAGCATCAACTAGACCACAAAAAATTCGGCTTAACCAAAACTATAATCCATATGCAATGCAAAGTATAATTACCTACATGAGCACAGGGCAAAGTTGTTCCAAAAAAAAAAAAATCACATTCTAGAGCAAAAACTATACAGCCCTTGTCTTCTATCCAACGTATAAAACACCATGGTACTCTGCAATGCACAGAAGTTTCATATCTAACTGTCAAAAAGAAAGGCACCTCACCTTTCACTGTCTAGTTCCGTTTGGATTTCATTTATCTTCTTCTGGACCTGCTCATACTCCTTTTCAGAAGAAGAAACAGCATACTTAAGCCACTTCAACTCCTTCTCAGCATCCATCAATTCCCACCGTGCACTTTCAAGATTGATTGCAAGACGTCTGTCTTCTTCAGTAGATCTAACTGCCTCTATCAAACAATGCTTCATCTGCAAGATTCAACATCTAATTGATAAGAGAAATTAACAAAAAGACAAATCCTGCAGAATGTTTTCAAACAAAAATTACCTGCTCTTCACTTTGAGCAATCCTCAATTTTAATGATTCCACTGACACATTAACTTGTTGAAGGTGCTTTGCCAGTGCCTGCTTCTCGGAGAGTAGAAAGTTTTGAGTTTGCTTTGTCTTCACACTCTCAGATACCAGCTGCATTTTTGAACCTCAGTCTAATTAGAGATCAGAAGTCAACATTTCAACTAAACTACTTTGTTTTTTCAACAAAGCTAGCAGTTAGCATTAGCAGTTCACAGTAGTTGGCAGGGCATGCATAGGGGTGTGACAGGCTTATATTGCCATGGGAGGGACCAAACCGACCACCACAGCAAACTGAAGGGCTAGCTTGGCCACCTCTGGCATGTGACAAAGAAAGGCTGAACATGACATACTGCAAATTTCACTACCACTTTGCCTAGAAGGTCGTCTATTTTTTCCCCAGCCAATTAACAAAGTAATAAGCAATGTTTTGATAATCAATAATAAAGACAGATAACTATAAGACAAACCTTGATATTGTAGTCGTCCCTCTCGCCAACTTGCTGCAATAAGTGTTGGTTTTGCGTCTGCATATCTTCATAAGCTTGGCCAATGTTCTGGATGAGTAGAGAATTAAGTATCAGGGTGGTGAGATAGGTGAGTACGGAGATTAGAAGGGGAAATAATAGTGGAAAGTACTAAGGAACCAAAATTGCTGGAAGTAACAAGAACTTTTGGCTTCATGGGAAACAAACAAGACATTAGCAACATACCTCGATTTCGGAAATGTATGCCTCAGCCTCCCTGTCCTTACTTTTGATGGCTTCTTTAAGCTCTGAAACATCTCTGCATGTAATAGTTTGCAGAACATTGTCAGGTACAGGCAAGGCAATTCCTAGTGGATCTCTATAAAAAGAAGAGGGTCAAATTTTATTTTAAAAAAGAAAAGTAGATGTATGAGCAAATACTCCAGGAACAAAAAATGAGGGACTGAGAATTTATATGTAAACTTAATGCGAAATTTGACCATAACTAAATGAAAAAATAGATCTTCCTGCCAATCAAAAGATTCATGATGCAATAGCAACCAACCGCTCAGAAGCATCCAATTTGGCTCTTAATTCAGCTATTTCAGCTTCAGTAGCAGAAAGCCTTTGTTGGCAAGCAGCCTCAGCTTCATTAGCAGCTTTGACTCTCAACTCTAGACTGTGTTCATCCAATGCGCTTTTCAGAACTTCAGCTTGGGTACGAGCTCTACGTTCTGATTCTTTTATTTCATTAAGATTTCTACAAACAACAAAATTCAAAAATTAAAATCACGAGATTTAAAGGACTCAGTGAAGCACAAACAAGATCAGGCATGTGTCAAAAGAAACAGGAAAAAAAAAAAATCCTAAACTAGCCAAATTAATATTTGAGCTACCATCATATTTCTGAACTTCTTATTTATGCAGTTACTCAAGTGGTTTTATCCATTTAATTTTGCAAAAATTAAAAATCCAAACAAGCAAACACGTAAAGAGGTACTCTTTTAATTCACCAATTCAGATGAATTGCCAGGTAAACATAATTGTGAAAAAATAGAAAGTTATGCTCTGTTTCTTTAATGGACTATAGTGCAAATTAATAATGTCACTAAGGTAAATTGGGAAGGGAACAAACTGTTTAGCAACAATTATCCGTTGTTTAAAAGGGCTTTAATATCCTTTTTAAATGATGACACTAAAAAATTGTACCATACATGTCCGTCAAATTTAAGTGTTTTAGCCTTCATTGGCTAGAACCGAAAATAATGTCTTGCTAATTTTCAGCTTAAACTATACAGAACCCAAAGGCCATTAGCTTGTTGAATAGGTTGCATGATATCACACTCTCAAAAGAATGTACCTGTTGTCATAGCCCTCCTGTCCATACATGTCCAAGACTATTTGCAGTTCCTGTTTCTCCTTCTGCAACTTCTCAATCTGAAACATTAATACCCTTCAGTAACTGTTGTCAATCCAGTCATGAGTATCATAACACATGAATGTTTTTAACATTATTGCCCTAAGCTTTGAATATTGCATTCATCTTAACTATATCTTCATGGTCTAGAAGTACGCAAATTTGCATGTGCACTCAATTATATGATTCCCTGAATTGGTTGATTCATACAAAGGGTATGAAAAGCAAAGGTATTTGTTTAGGTTCATGAGAGAACCATAAGCCTTTGTAAATTAGAAATGAAGAGGAATCATGTTCAAAATAAAGTACTAACCAAAGTCTTGAGAGATTTTATGTTTGCCACCTGTTCAGCACATTTGCCCGCTAAGCATTTTTGTTCATTTGTCTGCATCAACAATGAAATGAAAATCATAAATTTCAAAGACGCCCATTAAATCGAGACTGATAGTAGAAGGTAACAGACAAGCAATAGTTTTAGCTAAAAACAGTAAAGGAAAACAAGACAGGCTTTATTTTATAAATATTTAGTAGACTGTGGATCAAGTATTGACTTATCCATAGGAAAACAGCTCACTTTTAATAGATTATTTTCCATTAAAAATATGTAGGCAGTTCCTTCTTTTTCAATAATCATTTACAACACACTTATATAGAAACTCCTCGTGACTTGGCAGTCTCCTCATCAAGCTCATCAGATCAACTAACAAGGAAATTGCCTGGAAACACAAAAACCCCATTCACATCTTCTCTTAAAGAAAGTTCACATGTAGAATGCTCAACCACTCAACTGAACAAATAAATGAAGATAGATGCACTAAGTAATCAAAAAACAATTGAAGGAAATGGCTGACCAAGTAAATGGCATTCATCATGAGACATTTTCAAGGGCTCATGTGAATGTTCCACCGTCTTCAAAATAAGATAACTATAAAGCCACCTTTAGAATGAAGTACAGAAAACGAAGGGCAAATAGAAGAAATTTAAATCAAGTCATTTCTCTCATTTTTTGTGTTGTAATAATTGAAAAGGATATGGCCAATACAAAAAATAGCAGGGAACCTTTTCATCTAACAATGCTTTTAGTGATTTAGATTCTTCACGCAAGGAAACTGCTTCATGTGCAGTCTGTTTCCATCGGTTCAACTGTGCTTCCATCATGCCCATTTCCTTAGACAAGGCTGAGGCCATAACACGAAACTCTTCTTTAATATCATTTCTCCCTGCAGCAGGTAACATCTTAATAAACCAGATGTCCCTTAAATTACATCTTCCATGGGAACAAATGTAGATATTAAAATCACCTGAATCCTGAACAGCTTCTTCCATTTTAATTTCAAGATCATTTTTTTCAATAATACACTTGCGCAGCTTAAGCTCGAGCTCTTCAATCCTAGGCACTGCAGTATCCATGGTATTTCTTGCAGCATCTGCTGACTCTACTTTTGCTTTCACTTCTTTCTCCCTTCTCACAACAAAAGACCTGTCGGCCTGAAATCATACTTTTAAAAGAGAAGCACATGTGACGAAATCATATGGAAGAAAAAGGAAAAACAAGGTAAATAACCTGCAAAGAATCTGTCAGTGTTTTGTATCGTTCCACTTCATCATTCCAATGCTGGAGCTGATCATCTACTAAACTGTAGAGACGAGATGAATATATATGTTTGTCATCCTTGAGTTCATTCTGTGCAGAAATAATATCATGAGTTAGGTCCACCGAAACAACAGCTACTTTGCAAAACAAGTACATCATTTATCCTATCAAATCATATTTACAGACTTCAAGATCTTCCAATTCTTTTGATAAGGTCTGATTTTCATCTCGTGCATCTTCAAGCTCGGAAAGGCGGTCAGCTGCCAGAATCTGCAGCATTTCCTCAAAAGCATATCCGATCAGTTAGTTAGTTAGTGTTGGTGTGTTGTGTGTGTGTGTGAGAGAGAGAGAGAGAGAGAGCGAGAGATGAATGAACAGATGGTTTAACTAGTACCTTCGTCTCGTCAAGGGAATCCCTCAGTTCCCTTAAACGCTTCGACCTATCTGCAGTCTTTTCAGGTGACAAGTTTCCATTTACTGCACTTGGGGCCGGTATATGAATCCCAACCGCTGCATCCTTTTGCATTTTCAAATTGACTAGTTTTCTTCTACTTTCTTCAAGTTCAGCCATGATCTCTTCCAAATCACCTTTAAGCATAAGAAAAACATATGCACATTCAACAGATATTCATCATGTGCCATAATATAGAAGATGGAGAAATGGGTTACTGACCAACAATAAGTTAGTTTACATCCTAGAGTTGTATTTGTGTTTAATTGCATGCATTTGATAAAATTCTTAAAATTTATACAAATTGATTTGAAAACCTATCTCAGAGACCTGTAACTCGTTTAATCTCAGATTGATCTGTAGAATGGTTGCTTATACAAGTCTGAATCTCATCAGAATATTCCTTATGCTTTGAGTGGAGAACATCAATCACCTCACGCAGATTCTTAGCCTCATCTTTCATCATATCATCAATCTTGGACAACTGGATGATGGCATCTGAAAATCGCAAAGATGCAACAAAGTAAAAATTTAAAACTCCTGATGAAAGAACTAAAAAATCAATGAAGAAAAAGACTAACCTAATATATGAAATAAATATGAAGAATGATCAAGTAACAATTGGACTCCACATCAAGATTTCTTCTGACCTTCTGTATATAGCTTTCCATTCAAATTCTCTACTATGCTCTCAGTTTTTGCCCTCTGAGCATCAATAGTATCTTCAAGAAATTTCATCAGCTCCATAGTAGAAGAGTGTCGTGAGGCAAGGGCTTCTTCTACAGATCTAACAATTCCGTCATTTCCATTGCTTTGAATAGAATCAGTCTGTAGCAGTCTGCAGAGAAATATCTGCTCAGCAGGGCATGGTGGAGTTGAACCTAGAGATTGTCTCAAGTTAATATAACATATGATAACATGCAAAATAAAAAATATGATAACAAGCAAAATAAATAACTAAAAACCCACATTCAAGTCTAGTGATTGTATAGATGTGACAAAGACCAAAAATACAATCTCATAAAGAGAACCAAAAATGCTGATTAATACCTCCTGAATGATCTGCATGATCCAAGATTTGCAAAAAATCTTGGCCTCCTCCAGCTCGTATGCCAAGTAGTACTAAATCATCAACCAACTATACAACAGAACCAGGAGAATTAAATACAACAGTAACAAAATGGAGTGAATCATTAGCAAATGTACAGGTGTAAAATTGCTCTTCAAACCTGATTCCATAGTTTGTTCACTGTGATCAACATGCCATCATATGAAGCTTGTTTGTCTTTTAGTTCTTTAATTTTGGCTTCAAGACCATGGAATTCATGTTTCTGAACATCTAATTGCTGAACAAGCTTTTGATTCTGGCATTGAAGAACTGTAACATCAACCTGGATGGAAGCAAAAAAAAAAACCAAAGCTTTTAAATTAAATTATCTGACAGCCTTTGACATATCATAAAAATGAGAGAGCACAAACAACGGTGCCAACTGACAAAAAAGACTTCCATTTCAAAACCCATAATTCAAAATCCTTTCCAATTACTCACATGTAATGTCCTTCCATTTTCTATCTTTCCAAACAATCCATCTACAAACCACTTCAAGACTCCTTTTTCCACCATAAGTGCTTGACAAGCTAAAGGGATTTCATCAATAGTTTCATAAAATCTACCCTAAGAAAACCAATCCCGATATTACTTCAACAGCTCAGCTTAGAGTAAGCTCCGAATTTCCTCAATAATCTATCACGTGATGATCAATCACCATCACAACAACAACAAAGCTCAACCCCAGTAGGGTTCAGCTATAAGCATCCTTTTGCACCATTCACAGCGATTATTTCAAATAATGGGTTTCATTCATAAGCTCTAAATCATCTAAAAATCATGGGTTTCATTCATGATCATGCCCTGACATGACCAATCCCAATTACTTCAAAAATTCTAAACACACAAGCAGCAAAATTTATCACAAGTACAAGAAATTTATTGAACAAACTGAAATTAGCAAGCAATCATCAATAGAAACAGAAATGGAGAAAGGGGGAGAGATTTTTACCGATTTGTTATCGGGAGGAGAAGTGGTAGAGTTACGAGCCATAGTAGGCGAAAGCGGGGAATTCAAGTGAGTTCTCTTCTTCTCTGGCTCTTCTGATTCTGAGCTTTCCATTTAAGGGTTTCTTCGTTTACTAAATTACTATATGAATATTTAAGCAGCCTGAGAATTACTGTATGATTCCATTTTTTTCTTTTGTGAAGAAACAAACTGCAAGAACACAAACCCTAGAGGAACAGCGAAATTCTAAGAGATAAAGCTAAGGTGGAGGCTATTGAGACCAACCCGGCAGTAACTTGGCTTGACCGGTTTGGAAGAAACCTGAATCTTGACCGATTTATTTTCTTTGTATTGAGTTAATATTTTTTAGTGTGTTTAGATTATTTGAATGTATAAATATCTAAACTAATTTTTTTTTTTAAAAAAAAAAATTATTTGATATATTTATGAGCAAAATATTTTGAAAAATCAATTACTATTACACTTTTAAATACCCTTAAAATTAAATATGGTTTGGTATATAAACTCAATGATTCTATCAACAAGCCTAATTTAACATGTCAAGATAATATTTAAAAATGTAATAAAGGTTTTTTTTTAAAAAAAAATAATGTTTACATGATAAAATATTAAAATAATATTTTTTTTATTTTTTAAATTATACTTTTCATATCAATATATCAAAACAATCCAAAAACACTAAAACAAATCAATTTAAAATAAAAAAAAATAAAAAAACAAAAGGCATGTTCAACTTCATTATAAAATAAAATTGTTTTTTTTTTTTTATTTTTTTAAAATATAAAATAAACTTGAATGTTTCATGAATTTAAAAAATATAAATTTGAATTAAACTACTAACTTACAATATACTCGTTTAATCCACAATTTTAATCTTGGATCTAATGAATCCTCAAATCAAGTCTTATAACTATTTGTTCATGTCCAAATTGTCTCATGCTTGTCTAAAAAACAGATCATGCACGAGTTCGTTCCATTTAGTATTGTAATGCAATGTAGTTTTTAAACTAACCACAACTTTAAAAATTGATTGGTTTTTATTGTTTAAATTTATTTTTCATGTTAAATTATGCAAAAAACTTGGATTTAAAAAAAAAATACAATTTATAACTTTTCATAAACTTGTTTTTTTTTTTTTTTCCAATCGCATCAGCAAAAACTTTCACAATGCAAACTTATTAAACTTGGGCCCCATCCTCTTGTTTGAGCTCAAGTACAATTTCCAGATCAAGCTCACGCTTGTAGTGAGCTTTCGAGGTGAACAACAGAGCTCAAACGAGAAGCATTTGTTTATTCGCTAGAAGACATTAATGAATACTGAGAGAGAGGCCATTTTAGGCCTAGAGATATGGGCAATTGTGGGCTCTGGAGAGCTGGAATGCCTGAATTTGTAAAGGATTTTTTATTTGAGGCAATAGGGTTGTCTTGTTTACACGCCAGAGGCAGCCCAAAATTGAAACTTTAAGGCCTCCCCTCCCTCATTTAAGAGATTAGATGGTGTTCCTCATGCCCATTTTAAGAAAAATATAAACATTGGGGTAAGTGGTTTATTTTCTGATGTTTGGTAGTGTCATGAAAAATAAATTAAAAAATATTTTTTAGTGTTTGGTTATGTCATGAAAAACAAGTTAGAAAATAACGTATTAATATTTTTTTAAAGTTTATTAAAATAATGAGAAACAAACCTTACAAATTAAAAAAGTTGAATGAGAATGAAATTGAAAAAAAAATATAATTTCATAAATTATTTCAAATAAAATAAATAACAATCAAAATAATAGAGATCAAATCTAACAGATAAAAAAATTAAAAGATAATGAAATTAAAACAACAATAATTAAAATTTTATAAATTATTTCAAATAAAATAAGTAATAATCAAAAGAATAAAGACCAAATTCGATAGATAAAAATTTTCAATTAAAAAAATGATAAGATAAAAGCAAATAAAAATTATAAAAATGAAGACTAAGGTTGATATAAAAATCAAATTAAATCAAATTCTAAGAGGTGAAATTAAAAAAAAAAAGATTCAAAACAAAATATATAGCAATCAAAAGTTTGAGGACCAAATTTGTTATAATTAGCAAATAATATGATATTTCTAAATTTTTCACAAATTTTAAAAAGTGTTTTCCACCCAAAATAAAAGAAAAACACTTTCATGAAAATCAAGTTAAATTTTTCTTTGACTATAAAGTGTTTTCTGTTGATCCATTTTTCTAATGGAAAACAAATACGTGAAAGTTTGGAAAGTGATTTTCAAGAAACCACTTCCGCCAAAAAAAATTAAGCCTTAGATGTGTTTGTGTTTAATTGAAGACTTAAAATAGAAAAAAACAGAGATTATAATAGAAAAAAACAAAGATTATAGAGATATAGAAAACATATTTTTTGTATTTTTTATTTTGAAAAAAAACATAAATTTACTATTATAAAATAATATAAATCATATATTATAACCTCATATAACAACTTAAATTTTTAGATTTAAAGTGGTTTTTTATCATGATATCAAAGTCTTGAAGAGTTCGAATCTCATTACCTTTATTCTCTTTACAAAGTAGTATGAGCTTGTATAAGTTTTAAGTTCAAAAAACTTTTACTTGAGAAGTATGTATTAAAGAATAATATAAATTATATCTTGAAATCTCATGTAACAACTTGAATTTTTAATTTGAGATGATCATTTGATATAGTATCAAAGTGTTACTAACCAAATGGTTACGAGCATAGTTTTAAAATCCAACTTGATCCGGGGCTGAAACCGAACCAAATTTAAAAAGAAAATAAAGAAAGGCAAAAACTCAAGTTAACCCAACAAAATTATTTTTTATCCCTCTTGCATTTCTTAATTATGTCATAAGACATTAATTAAGTGCAACCAGATATTCTCTTAACAAAACCATAAGGCCCTGAACCGATAGATGTTTTTCAATTAACATTGATGTTGATTTAGGAAAAGATCATTTATAATGGAAGAAGCTTCCTTGATATTTATCTCTATGGAGAAGAAAGAATTAATGTAAATCTTGGTCATTTCTCAGGCAACATCTTCTACACTATTATTGAATTTTTGACCATTCAATCTCGTGTTTCCATTTCCTAGCTACCCTTCACTTTTTTTCATGGTACTTGTGGAAGGATAAGACTGACTAACAAAAAAAAAAAACTCTCAAAAATTTCAATTTGGGAATCTAAAACTTAAAGTCTAAATTATGGAATGGATAGAAACAATGTTATTAAATCAGCCTGGTATGTTAGCTTGATAACTTATCAACTTGAAATCTGACTTTAATTAGATTCTCAATTAAATTATACACTAATTTAGAAGTGCGTAAAAAAATTGAAAAACCAGAAAAAAAAAAACAAAAAAAACCGAACCGTGAAAAAAACCGATTAAAATTTTGAAAAAATTGACTAGTTCGGTTCGGTTCGATTTTGGTTTTATAAGCCTGAAACCAAAAAAACCAAACCGAACCCAAACAGAAAAAAAACCAAGTTAGAACTGAGCCAAACCAGTTTGAAGTGGTTTTTATTCTTAAAAAACGAACCGAAACCGGCCGGTTTGAACCAGTTTCGATTCGGTTTTTTTTTTTTAATTCGGTTTTTTTATATATATAAAAACCGAACCAAACCGAAAATGATCATCTCTATACTAACTCAATGCGACCTAATCAATCCATAATCTAGTTAAAACCTAATATAACTTTTTGTTGTTTTTTTTAACATAGCATTATTTTACTTTTAAGTTTTTTTGATAAGATACTATTATAGAAGGATTAGGAATCAACTTGTTTAGCACGTGACTAAGATTTTAGACTGGGACATGAACTGGAATGGATTTAATAACTTAAAAAATAAGAAGGATATTGGAAGTTTAGATGATGACAATTAGTAGCCATTGTATAATCAAAATACAAAAATGAAAGGTTCATATAAAAATAGAAAAAAAAAACATAAAATATGTCAATCTTTATGCAAAGGAAGTTAAGCTTTGCCCCTGTCATGTTACCTTTAATCATTGCTGGAGAAATTCCTAAAAGCGTTGTTTGAAAACCATAACCGGCTCGGCAAAGTTGATTTGGAATTTATATTGATTTGAAAAAAAAAAAAAATTGTTCATCCAGCTAAAAATTCAAGTTAATTTAAATTTGATCCATCAAAACTCTTAATTAATTACTAACTTATTAACTATTTATTTTTTAAAAAATTAAAATTAAAATTTCAAAACAACACTTAAAAAAAAAGAAAATCTAACAAGTGATCGTATAAAGGTAGCTAAGATATCTCATGTGTCATTCAAGATGTCTTCCTGTTTATTTTTTATTTGGGTAAATGAGGTTTTAGATTTTCTTAATCAAGAGTTTTTGTTAATTTGGGTCATTGTGGCTATGTTATTGGGAAAGAAATTGAATGTTAATTAACATTGTTGATAGTTTTAAATTCTTTTTTAGATCCATTAAATTATACTAAAAAAAAACATCTATTATCTTATATTATTAATTAATTTTAATTAAAAAAATAAAAAAAATGAGATTACATCTTGTAATTATTTAATTATTAAGACTCTGATACCATCTTAAATAATCATTTCAATAAAATACTGTAAAAATAATATGATTTCGGGTAGTTTTACATTTTTTTTTTGTATAATTACAGTGATGATTAATATAATTAATATAATTGAGGAATTAACATAGCCAGTAAGTAAATATTGGATTAATTCATTTTAATTGCTAAGAATCTGAAGACCCTCTGATAAAATTAACTAAAACAACGCTCTTATTGTATTGCTGGAACATTGAAGCATTATATATAAATGTTCAACATGCATTTAAATAAATCTTTTATTTAATACTTTCTTTCTTCCCAATCCATGATTTCGACAAAAAGGGATCTACATTCATCGTCCCTTGATCCTAACAATTTTCATAAACAAGTCAAGGACCGTACAGAATACGTAATTGAACATGAAACAAATGACCTTGCAAATAATTTTTAAAGATTTTCTATATATATAAAAAAAAACATAATTTTAAAGACTATTATAAGCCGGCCGTGTTCTCAAAAAATTTAATTTATTTTTGTTAAAAATAATTTTTTTATATGTTTTGGATTGTTTTGATGTATTAATCTTAAAAATAATTTTTTAAAAATTAAAAAAATATCATTTTAATATATTTAAACACAAAAATTATTTTGAAAAATAATCACAACTATATTTTTAAATAGATAATTAATCTAGTCATCTATTTACTTTTTTAGAGTTCATTTCTTCCAGCAATCAACATCCTATAAGGCTAGCTATATCACCTTTATAAAAAGCTATAGCATGGTGGAATACATGCAAGAGAATAAATGTGCCCTCCCTCTAAGTACATATATCTTATACTAGCAAAATGAAGTTATAGGCTCAAGGTAAAGGCCACGGGCTATTTGGAAAATGAACCAAAGCCCCTATTTAATAAAAGTTGTAAAAATAAATAAGAAATATTTATTAACTATACTTTATAAAATAAAAGGTGTTTTTATTTGATAAAAAGTTCAAAAATAATAAAAAATACTTTTAAAAATATTTTAAAAGATCTCATTTTACTCGAGGTCTTCATTCACCTTAAGGCGAGCGTCTATTCGCAATATATATATAGGATTTAGGGTTTGGTGTGTTCCAGTAGCCAGTGCATGTCATTTTCAAGATACACATTGCTTAGTATAATAAGTATATATGTTTGAGTCCACGGCAAGGTGGTAGGAACAGCCACCTTTCTGAAATACAAGGGGGTTTTATAGTTCTACTTCTATTACTACAAAAATGTCAGTGAAAGCTACTGTTTTAAGCTAATTTTTCAACCGATCATGATCCGAAGTCTAATACTCAAATTAAAAATTGATTAAAAATAAGGAGATTTGTAGGGCCAAATTAAATGAAGATTTCTGGGCGGATTGAGGATGATATAAGTAAAATAACATCTCAATTTCGATCGATTTGTTTTTTTCACTTTACAAACAATCAAGCACAAATTAACCACTCACCTATAAGCTAAAAACCTTGAATTAATCCAAGCCAAGCAATTTTCACACCAATTCCCTCTCAATAACACAATACAACCTTTTCTTCCCATGTCATTGTTTTTCGTCAAGCAGACATTGTTGAGGGCTTGAATTGAACAAAATGGGACACCACAAACCTAAATTATTAATTTTTTGTACACATACCTAATAATCACATTTAGCCCATCAATTTTGATTCCTCCTATCTTTTCCTTACCTTTCCATGTCAATTGGTGCAGAGCCTTTTCCAATATCCATAAAACTCTTCTTGTCACCAACTTTCTTACTCTTTTGTGATTCTACATCATCCAAGTCGTCATCTGGAAGGTCTTCTTCCCTTGTCAATGTTGAGTACTCAGCTTTGTCCCCATAAAACTTGACCAAGACCAAATAAAAGAGCATCACAAAAATGGTGATTGCAATCAACAACCAGCTAAATTGAATATTCACCAGTGATTTAGCACGATGCAAGGCCTCGTTATCATGACATCTAACCACCAGGTGTCCTTCTTCTAAGTCGAGGAAGCAACCTTTAGGTATCAAAGAAGGGGTCCATAATGCATAGCCCATGACTATGAACCAAACACCTTGGAACATGATACTAGCGGACCTAACAAAGCTAACCATGAAACTTTTAGGGAGGCCAATTCCCATGAGAGTGGTGGCTAGAGAAACAACTATGATAATTTGTAGAAGCAAGTGGTATTGCCCTTCAACTCCCATGTGATCAGCTGAGTGAAGGTGGAAGAGTAAAAGTTGTTGGCCAAAGGCTAATGCTCCAAGAAGCTGAGTGAGACCATATTGAGCTTTAGGCCCAATTCTATCGAGAAGAATAGCGAACGCTGCATAAACAAAGAAAGTAATTGATATCGAGGAGTGTTCAAAGTTGTGAAGGTGGTTTGATGCTATGGTTCCATCAGAGTCAAATGGTTGATGCCTTTCAGGACCAATAAAGAGTTCCATGGATATAGACAGAGAGCTGCTTAACATGATGAGAAAGAGCTCCAAGTACCTAAATTTTGAAGCTGGGAACCATGGTGAAGACGTGTAGGAGTTTGGTTGTTGAGCATGGAGTTTGGTATGGCTAAAGAGGTGCCATAAACCAAGAGCAAGGAAGGCGAAGCCCGGTGCCACATGACCAACTAAAGTACCCATTGTATGTTTTTATGACACAAGTAGTAGTACACAACTATTTCCTCCTTCTTGGTATGTTTTTTCCTGAGGGAAAGAAGAAAGAAAAACAAGTGCTGTCGTCGTTGTTTTTTGATAGAGAGAAAGGGAGAGGAGAAAGAGAAGCGGCCTGCTAGAATTGGGGGAGAAAGGAGTGCAATTTAAAAGGGAGTTTTATGGTCGAAATTTTAAAAGGCCTGGAGGGTTCTACAAGGGTTAAGCTTTGAATACTGTCATGGCTTGGGGAAGAAGGTTTGAATCCATGGTTGACCGTCATGGTTCATTGGCTGCGCTATCGCTGAGATGAGCTAGCAGCCTTTCTTCTAGAATTATAATCCCTTCCCTAATCCAATGGCAAATTAACCCCTTTTATTAAGTCTAAAATGTCACATCCATGAACTTAATTACCATTGAGATTAATTAATGCCCAAATTTTAAGGCATCCATTTAGGAAAAGATAGGTACCTCAACATTCAAGCACATATTAATTCCAGGACGTCCAGCTACCTCTTGATCATTTAAAATAGGAGAAATATACTATTATGGCATCCATTCAAGCATATATTAACTTTTATTTTATTTTTTAAAATAATTAAGAATGCCTTTTGTTTCCTCTCACAGGTCACAAGCATTAATTTGATGGTTTGTTTTTAATTCCTTGCACGAAACATTATGCCTGTAACTCGTAAAAAAAAAGTGCATCGAGGAAGAGATGCCATGAGAGCATCCAAACAAGTACTTAAAGCTATAAAGAGTGGAAGATGCGATAATAAATGAATGAAAACTTGAAGGAAAAAAAAAATCTCACGAGTTTATACTTTGGTTAATCTGAATAATACTTGTTAAACCTATGATGAGTTAATTAACCTGAAAATTCAAAAAATCCTAGCTCTAAACTCAATTAAATTTGTAGTTAAACTATATAGTTCATTAACACCGTTAAAATTAAATATTTAAAAGCCACATTCACAAATCATAGTCGTAATTAAATTAATGATTCTCGAAAGGACACTTAATTACATCGTTATCGTGCTATAAATTAATTAGCAAGAAAATCATGTCAAGAAATTTGCCACGAAATTATACATATCTTGAATGTTAAGGAACTATACAGCTTACATGACATACCATTATACTCAATGTCTAGAAAATTGGAGTATATAAATTAATAGATTGACTTAGATGGATATCATCTTGCTAATTAAATACTAATTGATTGAATGTCAAGATAATTAATTACTCCATAAAAAGGGCTAATCTTTAACAATTATCCTCTCAAGTAAATTCTTGGTCATGATGAAACCTGAAGTTGACTCCTTAATTTATCCATGCATGATTCAATTAATAAAAAACTATTTTATATATATGTGTGTGTTAAAAGGGCACTTTCGTCCATTAAACGTTCCATGGTCAAATTGGTGGTCAATTTCCAGCTTATTTATTAATTTCACATGCACTATACAAAAACTAATTTGTTTTTGCCTTTTCTTCTTGGATTAGCACACAATCTATACCCAACACGTATGCAGAAGAAACTCCCATATAAAATAAAAGCATAAAAAAGTAAAAAAATATGGAAGTTGAACTTGCCAAAAGCATGAACTCTTGAAAGAGACATACCAAAAGGGAGCACAAAAAATTATGTATAGGAAAAAATTATGGATTTTTCAATTTGTTGCTGAACTTGATAAACAAAAGGGATTTCCTAATCATGGTGCTTATGATTTTATTATAAAAACGTTGAAGTAATTTAATACTTTAAATAATTAATGAGGCTATTAATTTAGGTCCAAAACTTGGTTAATAAGATTTTTTTTTTTTTATGAATGGCTTCTACCCAAGTTAATTTTCGGGGAAAAAAATCTCAGTGGAATTAATTTGTTCAAAAATTACCTTTTTGTATTTCACTTATAAACTTCCTAATATATTTCTAAATAAAAAATATTTTAAAAATAATAATTATTACAATACTAATACTAAAAATGATTAGATCATCAATGATCTCACCTTAATTTTGTAGAGATAAGCTTGACAGGACATGCATGAATAAAATATTCAAGACACAGATTAATAACACCATTTATTTATTATGTTTCTTTTATATGAAACAAAACTTTAGCAGTTACACGCACTTGAAGGTATAGCTCAGTGGTCAACTGCAAGGCTTGCTTTACGACTGTCCCGAGTTCGATCCTCAAGAGTACCAGCTTGTCACCCCCGCGGTGTCTTACCTGCCTACTGGGCTTGCAGGATGTTCAGTGAGCCCGATGAATAGTTGTGGTGAGCGTAAGCTGGCCGGACACCCCGAGTTACCAAAAAAAAAAAAAACTTTAGCAGGATCTGCCTTCATTCTATGCATCATCTGCCTGTAATTTTGTTATAATTGATTAATCAATAATAAAAAAGGAACAATTCGAACTTTATTTTCATTAATTTTCATCCTCTTGATTTCCCAGCGTGGTTTATTAGATCACTTTTCTAGGGTATGTGTTCGATTGTAGGTGGACATAATATTATAGATTACATTAAACGGAAACAATATTATTCTATAAAGAATGATAAGATAAAAATATAATTTAAATAAAATCATTATTGTCTCTAATACAAATATTAATAACTTAAAGTAATTGTCTCTAATACAAATATTAATAAATTAAAGTAAAGTTTTTATATAGGATTTGGTTCAATCTCATGCATTGAACGCTATCTCAGAGAACAAATAATTATCTTATTTCATGGTATTAGTTGATTTTTTTGAACAGATTGAAAAATATTTATTGAAGCCCTTCTCTCCAAAAGCGATCAAAATCTATTTTCTAAATATTATTTAAATGCAATCAAATTCTTCAACCCCAGCAGCTAAATTTTATTCTTCTATCTCTATCTATTTTAAAAAAATTGAGGTCACTGAACATGTCATCAAAGCAGATCATGTGTTTATTTGCTTACTCAGCCACCGTGGAATTGTAAAGGATTAGGCTCTAATGTGAAAGGAACTTGACCTAAAACTAGCTCTGTCAATTATGTGTTTTTCATGGAAACTGAGAAGAATAATAATTTAAGATAGAAAAAAAAAAGATTCATAATTAATTCAATTATTAATTTCAGCCTTTTTTTCCCTAACTTTCTTTTTTAGACAACTAAAAAGATATTTTTATAACTGTTTTCCCTATAAGCTCTTTTTTTAAAATCCCACCTTACCTAGTAGGTTAACTCATTATTTGAATGATTAGGGATCTAAACTAGGTATAGTTTCAATAAAAATAAAAATAAAAAATTAATCTAGTGTTACAGGATCAAAAACCTAAGTTAATTTATAATCTGGTTAGTCCGAAAAAAACTCATTAATTTTTTTTAATTTTATTTTAAATGATATTATTCTTATTTTTTAAAATTAAAAAAAAAATAGTTGACATTTATTAATCCATCCAAGTCAATCTACTTTTACCTATGATAGGAGACTTGTCCTAGCTCCATCTCGGATTGAGCTTAAAGCTCCTAGTTATTTGTTTTTGTGTTTTAAAGGTGTTTTTGAAAAAACTTTGAAATGTTGTTATTTTTTTTATTTTTTTAAAATTAATATATTTTTAGTGTTTTCAAATCACTTTAATGTGCTGATGTCAAAAATAATTTTTAAAAAATAAAAAAAAATATCATTGACATGTATTTTAGAATGAAAAGTTATTTAATAAGTAACCACAATTACATTACTAAACAAGTGAATTTATATTTAGAAAACCTTCGGGTATGAAAACCATTTTGACAGCAATATATATATGACATGTGAAATCTTGATTTTAAAGTCAAGAAATGTTGTGGACTTGATGATGTTTCATAGTTGTGATCAAGTAATGATGATGTTCAAAACAGAAGATTTTTCAACCACGAAAAAAAGAAAAGCACCTCGAGAGTCAAGACTCAAGAAATGCATGCTAGGTTTTATATTGATGTCTTGGACATCAAACTTTTCTGTTCGAAACAAAATCTAGAAGAGCTGTGCATGCCAATTTCGAATGAACCAGGAAACCCAAATGACTGCAGTAATAATATAGAAAGAATGAGGGATCTTGTTTTCTTTTTCAAAACAAAAGAGGGATCTAGACTACATGAGCTAGTTCAGAATTATGACTTCTAGTAAAAAAATCATTGAATCCAAAAAGAAAAGATTTTGGGGGTGACCAAAAACTTCAATCGGATATAGCTAGAAATTTGCAGGCCTCGAAAAGTTCGTCGACTTTTGATGAAAGTGAACACTATTAGAATATGTAAATAATTCTTTCATTTATAGCATTTGTATTTAGGAGATACTCGGCTAATTGAGTTAGCAAAATTATAGCCAAAAGACTCTCCTCATTTTTGTATATATATCAGTTGTCAAATAAATGAAAGCAAGGCAAATATTTCTATCATGGTATCAGAGCGCATCTAGGCTATCCCCTCCTTCTAACCCTAGTTGTCGTTCCAGCCTCTCTATCTTTCTACCATCTCCCTCTCAAAACTGCCACCCTAAAAACACCATGACAGAACACACATCCGGCTCAGCAAACTCCCCCTCTTCTCCTCCTCCTCCCAGACAACCTCCCAGATCTCATCCATCTCATCCTGCTCTTGCAATATCCAACATCAACACGTTCATCAAAGTCACCTTAGACATTGAAAAGGGTTTATACATTACATGGTCGGAGCTATTTAAAATCCATGCTAGGGCTTATCAAGTTCTTGATCATATCATTCCTCCCTCAGCAGTAGAGATGAAGCAGGCCACATCTCTTCAAGACACAGACCCTGACCTCTGGTCCCGTGTTGATGCCATTGTTCTATAATGGATTTACGGCACTATCTCTGAAGATCTTCTCAACACCATCCTTGAACGTGACTCCACCGCTGCACTTGCATGGAACAGATTGAGGGACATATTCTCGGACAATAAAAACTCTAGGGCATTCTATCTAGAACAAGAATTTTCAAAGGTTCAAATGGAGCAATTTGCAGATGCCTCATCCTACTGTCAACATCTTAAATCCCTTTCGGATCAGCTGTCAAATGTTGGATCTCCTGTAACAAATGAAAGGTTGGTTCTTCAACTTGTTTCGGGTTTAACTGATGCCTATGCTAGTGTTGGTTCCTAGATTCGTCATGGTGATTCTCTTCCCCCCCTTTTACAAAGCACGGTCTATGCTGGTTTTGGAGGAGACGGCAAGGACGAAAAAGGCTGCCCAGACCTCCTCCAATTTTGCCTTCTTTGTCTCTCCAGTCACCCATTCCAGTGGCCACACGGCTGGAAATCCATTTCACCACCGTCCCAATCCCACTTCCAACCGAAGCTTCACCACCCGAAATAGCAGAGGAGGTGGCAGTGGTGCCCGTAGTAGCAAAGGCAGAGGAAGGGGCAGTGACCGTGGAGGCCAGTTGCACCAGCAACAATACACTCCACGGTGGCAGCCAATGTCCTCACAGCAGCAACAATGGTCTTTTCCTCCTTGGGCTACGCCCTCATGCCCATACCCAACAACAAATCACTTGTCTCACCAGCCCAGCTCTCAACGTCAGCCAGGCCTTCTTGGGCCCAGGCCACAACAGGCCCACATGGCAGCTTCTACACCGCAGGCCCAGTCATCTTCTGCTCCAACCGACATTCACGCAGCTATGCATACACTCTCAATTACTCCTCCTGACGTTCAATGGTATATGGACACCGGAGCTACGTCTCACATGACCGCAAACGGAGGTAATCTTACGTCTTATTTCAATATGAGCAACAATCATAATATTACTGTTGGTAGTGGTCATACTATTCCAATTATTGGTTGTGGAAACACATTACTACCTAACCCCAACCCTTTTTTCTCTTTGAATAATGTCTTGCATGCCCCAAAATTGATTACAAATCTTGTCTCTGTGAGAAAATTTACCATTGACAATGATGCTTCTGTTGAATTTGATCCTTTCGATTTTTTCTGTGAAGGATTTTCAAACGAGGATGCCTTTACTGAGATGTAACAGCTCAGGTGACCTATATCCAGTTACCACAACACCACCCATTGGAATATCACCACCATCTACTTTTATCGTTTTGTCTCCTGAATTATGGCATAATCGTTTAGGATACCCAGGAGCTCCTGTTTTAAGCTCTCTTCGTAAAGACAATTTAATTGTTTGCAATAAATTTCAAGATAATTTTGTTTGTCATTCTTGTCCTCTTGGGAAGCAAGTTAAATTACCCTTTTATGACTCTCTCTCATATACCTCTTTGCCTTTTGATATTGTGCATAGTGATATTTGGCCATCACCTTCTCTTAGCTCGGGTGGCCATCGCTATTATGTTTTGTTTCTTGATGATTTCACAAATTTTCTATGGACCTCTCCAATTGCCACTAAATCTCAAGTGCATTCCATTTTTCTATCATTTCGTACTCATGTTAAGGCACAATTTGAAAGGGAAATCAAATGTTTCCAATGTGACAATGAGGGGGAGTATGATAATGGACCATTTCACAAATTTTGTCAATTAAATGGAATAACTTTTCGATTCTCTTGCCCTCATACATCTCCTCAAAATGGAAAAGCCGAGAGAAAAATTTGTACCATCAATAATATCATCCACACTCTCCTCGCTCATGCCTCTCTACCATCCTCTTTTTGGCATCATGCACTTCAAATGGCCACCTATCTTCTTAACATACTCCCCAATAAAAAGCTTGCTTTCCACACACCCACAAAAATTCTCTATCACAAAGACCCGTCCTACTCTCACCTTCGAGTTTTTGGGTGTTTATGCTATCCTCTTCTTCTGTCTACTTCTAGAAATAAACTGCAAGCTCGGTCAACACCATGTGTTTTTTTGGGGTATCCATCTAATCATAGAGGTTATAAGTGTTATGATTTATCGAGTCGTAAAATACTTATTTCAAGGCATGTGACTTTTGATGAACATACATTCCCCTTTTCTAAATTACATGCTCCTCGATCTCCTACTTATGATTTTTTGGATGCAGGAATTACACCTCTCCTTCAATCACCTGATCAACCAAATCCATTTGAAGCCCAAGTCTATCCCACCCCACTCGTTGATCCACCGGCCCAAACTACACCTCCTATACAGGCCAAACAAACACCACTCATCACCCCAATTCCTACTTCTCCAGTTAGGGCCCTCTCCCCAAACCAATCCGCTTCCCCTAACCAGACATTGCCCAGTCCATCCAAATCCTCACCCCGGCCCATCTCTCCTTCTCCCACTGATCCACCAAATTCACACAGTCCACCTCCTTCAATGGACACAACCCAAGCCATTCCACTTGACCGTCCACCTCACTCTCCACAAATGACAACAAGATCCCAACATGGTATTTTTAAACCCCACAAATTCCTTAATCTTCATACCTCATCCGATCACTCCATTTCTCCATTACCCACAAATCCCCTTAATGCATTCCATGATCATAATTGGAAAATGGCCATGAAAGCCGAATATGATGCTCTTATTGAAAATAAGACGTGGGACCTGGTACCCCATCCATCTAATGCTAATATCATTCGAAGTTTGTGGATTTTCAGGCATAAGAAGAAATCTAATGGTTCCTTTGAGCGGTATAAAGCCCGTCTTGTCAGTGATGGTGCAGGTCAGCAAACAGGTATCGATTGTGGTGAGACCTTTAGTCCGGTGGTCAAACCAGCCACTATTCGAACGGTACTAAGTATTGCTTTATCTAAATCTTGGTGTCTTCATCAGTTGGATGTAAAAAATGCTTTTTTGCATGGGAATCTCGAGGAAATAGTTTATATGCATCAACCTCCTGGCTTCCGAAGTTCAGAACACCCAGATTATGTCTGTTTGCTTAAGAAGTCCCTTTATAGGCTTAAGCAAGCCCCTCGTGCTTGGTACCAACATTTTGCGGATTATGTAGCTACATTGGGTTTCTCTCATAGTATTTCAGATCATTCTTTATTCATTTATCGTCAAGGCAACGATATGGCATATATTCTTCTTTACGTGGATGACATTATTCTTACTGCATCTTCAGCTGCTCTTCATCAATCCATCATGTCTAAGCTTGGTTCTGAGTTTTCTATGAAAGATTTGGGTCCCCTAAGTTATTTTTTGGGCATCTCTGTTACAAGACATTCAGGAGGTCTTTTTCTTTCCCAAAAGAAATATGCCAAGGAAATCATTAAGCGGGCCGGTATGTCTTCTTCTAACCCATCTCCTACACCGGTGGACACGAAAGCAAAACTTAATATCTCTTCAGGAAATCCTTATCATGATCCAACTGAATATCGTAGTCTTGTTGGCGCCTTACAGTACCTGACATTCACAAGATCAGATATTTCTTATGTTGTTCAGCAAATTTGTTTGTTTATGCATGATCTCAGGACTCAACACATGTTTGCTTTGAAGCGTATCATTCGCTACATTAAGGGTATTGTCGCCTTTGGTCTCCACCTTTATCACTCTTCAGTTCATAAACTCATCTCTTACACCGACGCCAACTAGGGTGGATGTCCAGACACCAAACGATCGATTTCGGGTTATTGTGTATATCTTGGGGACAACTTAATCTCTTGGTCTGCAAAAAGACAGCCGACCTTGTCAAGGTCTAGCACTGAGGCTGAGTATTGTGGGGTAGCTAATGTAGTTTCTGAATCTTGTTGGATTCGAAACTTACTCTTGGAGCTACACTGTCCTATTCCGAAAGCCACTTTAGCATATTGTGATAATGTTAGTGCGGTGTATTTGTCCGGTAACCCAGTTCAACATCAACACACTAAGCATATTGAGATGGATATATATTTTGTAAGAGAGAAAGTCGCTCGTGGTCAAGTTCGAGTTCTCCACGTCCCTTCACGTTATCAGATTGTTGACATCTTCACTAAGGGACTTCCGCTGGAACTATTTGATGATTTTAGAAATAGTCTCAACATTCGACCACCTCCAGTTTCGACTACGGGGGTGTATTAGAATATGTAAATAATTCTTTCATTTATAGCATTTGTATTTAGGAGATACTCGGCTGATTGAGTTAGCAAAATTGTAGCCGAAAGACTCTCCTTATTTTTGTATATATATCAGCTGTCAAATAAATGAAAGCAAGGCAAATATTTCTATCAAACACTTCTTATAGTTTCCCTTCTTGATTCTTTTAATGATGATGTCCAATGATTAATTAGATGCTCAAAACAAATGAGATGTGTGTGTGTGTTGGATAATTGTTATTTTTTTTTTTTTTTTATTTTGTAATTAAGGATATTTTCAGATCAAACTCTCATATCAAGAATAAATTCATAATTTTAATCACATAAAAGAATAATTATCTATATCTTGATTTAAAAAATTCATAAAATTCATAATGTGACCTATTAACATAGCTAAGTATTCATGAATGACTAGTTTCTTAAAGATTAATAAAATTCATGGGAAAAAAAAACACAAAAATAATCTCTTCAATTTGTCAAAAGGGGCAAGCCCACTTTTCACATCAATCAATTAGACTGATGATCAGGTCGCCCCAGTTGTTTTTCTTTGGTGATTCAATCTCTTCATTGTCTTTCTCTCCACTGAATCATCTGCATATTTTTTATTTTAAAATAAATATCAGCATGTATTTTAATTAATTTTATAAATTTTAAAATTAATAATTATATAAACTTTTAATAGCTATTATATTAACAACCGGCTTGAACCTGAAACATAATGATCTGCAGATTCTAACAGAAGATACTGCATAATGAAAGATGAAAATATGTGTGAAGATCGATCGATCTGTCCCCAATTAATTCAACAATAACAAATGAGCTCCCATGAAAAATGAAAATACCCTCAACAACAATAATTTTGTTTTGTTAAGAAAAGCATAAGAGTTATAATATTATTCCAGTCCACATTGTTAATTTTTAAAAGCCTGCGCCTTTATATATATATATATATTGTTAGCTTGATGCCTAACGTATATAAATATTTTTTATATTTATTTTCTGTAAAATATTTTGCAGGAAAATTAATAAATGTTTTTTAAATTTTTCAATGAAAAAATGAGAATAAAAGCTGATTTGAGGCATGAATATTCTGTAGATGGTGTGTAATGTTTCAAAAGATAAAAATCCATTTTATTTTTTTTAATTCATTGGGATTCTCTCTGTGATGTAAAAAAAGACCTTCATTAGTTTTTATTCTCGTGTAAAATTGAAAATCAAGTTGTAATTACGAGATTGGAGATTGGAGATCATGATTTCTACTTTTACTCCTAGAGTGAGTGTTTGTTTTTAAGCTAAAAAAATATTTTTGAAATTATTTTTTTTTAATTAATATTTTGTGTATTATTTTGAATTATTTTAATATGTTACTATAAAAAGTTAAATCTTAAAAGCAAAAAAAAAAATTGATTAATTTTCAGATGGAAGCATTTTAAAAAGTAACAGCTACCATAATCTCAAATACTATCTTAGAGTCTATTTAGAAATGTGATAAATATTGTATTTTAAAGTTCTTTTTACTTGGAAATATATCAAAATAATAATTTTTTAATTTTTAATATTAACATTGCAAAACAATCTAAAAATATTTAAAATAAAATAAAATAACAAAACAGCAGTTCAGATAGATTGTTTAATGACCAACTAGAATTATCACAACGTTAGTCTACTCCACGGAGAAAAAAGAATAACATAAGAAAAAACAATAGATAAACGTCAGAGACATGATATCCTTACCTCCAGCTAAAAAAATATTTCAGTGGGATTTTTTTTCTTGAGAAGATGGTTTTTTTATCTTAAGAAAATGAAAGGAAAGTAAAAGAAAGGGATATAATATTAGCAGAAAGTATGGGAGTGAGCTATTTTTGGATGGGCTGATCCCAATATAGGAATCTAGTTTAAGAAACTGTAGTTTTGACATTTCAAATGAAGCAGAGAGAGGGCTAGGCCCACAAAGCTCCTTTTCCCCCCATGAATTCGATAAAAACTAATTAATTTTGTTCAAACAAAACTTTTATATTTAATTTTCTGTAGCAAAAAGTTGAAATCACCAATTACTTGAAATTATGGTAACAATCACCAAGAAAAAAGGCTGGTAAAATAAAAATTATTAATTATGATGGATCCATTACAGAAAACGAAAAGTAATATATAGTATACCATTAAGGTAGAAACAATTTGTAAGCATAAGGAAAAACACTATGACTTCAATTTTTCCACATCTTCTACCCATCCATGTGAAAAGGGGCAAACCCTCTTAAGCTTTCCCCACGAACCAAACTCTTCGAGTCGCTCAAATTGTTCTTCATTTCTGTTTCAATGTCGCTACAGTCTTCAGGCATTTCTTCAAATTCCTTTGCCAATGACGAGTACTTGACATTCTTGCTATATTTTTCAACCAAATGCAAATACAAGGTTATAGCAAAAATGGTGAGTCCAACAACAAGCCAGCCAAATTGAATGTTCACTAGTGATTTTGCACGATGCAAGGCCTCTTCACTAGCGCATCGAAGTATTTTGTGACCATCATCGTTGTAAAGGGAGCAACCCTTAGGGATCAACCTTGGAGTCCATAACATAAAGCCCATGACCATGAACCATACTCCTTGGAACAAAACACTGAGAGACCTAACAAAGCTAACCAAGAAACTCCTAGGGAAGCCGATTCCCATGAGAGTGGTGACTAAAGAAATAGACACGACGAGTTGTAGAAGCAAATGGTATTGACCTTCAAGACCTTTGTGGTCAGTCGAGTGGAGGTGGAACATGAGAAGTTGCTGGCCAAAGGCTACTGCCCCTAGAAGATGTGTTAGACCGCATTTTGCTTTAGCTCGAGTTCTGTCAAGAATCAGAGCGAAAGTTGCATAGACAAAGAAAGACATTGACATGAAAGAGTGTTCAAAGTTTCGGAGATGGTTTGATGGTATGGTTCCATCAACATCGAAGGGATGGTGTTTTTGTGGCCCAATGAAGAGTTCCATTGAGATGGAAATGGAGCTTCCTAACATGATCAAATAGAGCTCTAGATACCTTGGTCTTGTGACGGGGAACCATAGAGAGGAGGTGTAAGAGTTTGGGTGTAGAGAGTGGAGTTTTACGTGGTTAAAGAGATGCCATAAACCTAGCATGAAGAAGGCCATGCCTGGTGATACATGCCCTATCAAGCTGCCCATCTCTGCGACTGTGAGAGTGCAAGAAGTTCAGATTCTTTTGGAATGGGGAGGGAGACGAGTGATCTACAAGTGTTTTTATAGTATTTTTCTTTGAAAGTTTTATATGAATTGTTTCATATTTAATAAATATAACAGTACCAGAAATAATATGAAAAGTCGAGAATATATGGATCTTTCATGAAAAGGTTTAAAGTTTTTTGGATTGAATTCAAAAACAACTATCAAATTCAATATCATATATGAGAGCTTAATTGTTTAAAAACCCATCATTTAAAAAACAAAATCGTGTTATATCCGTCTATAATTGTTTTTTAGGTTTAGTATGATGTCAAAACTTCAAAAAATTCATTACATTCTAAAGTTTAATTAATTCAATTGCTTGATATACTTCAAAAAATAAGCTGGGAGCTGTGAACGAGAAAGATAGAGCAACCATCCCATTTACAAAGTAATATATAAGGTTGAGAATAAATTGCGGAAATGAAATAAAGCAATATGATTCATGAGTTATAAAATTAAAATATTTTGAAAAGAAAAAAATCAATTATTAAATTTAATTTAAAGCATAAAAAACTTGAATTTTAATCTAGATTTTAGAATTAAAGGTATTTTATAAATTAAAAAAGTTCTATAAAAAATATATATTTTGTTGAATATTGGCTTAATATCATATGGCCGTGAGTACTTCACATGTTTAGTGGTATGTATAATAGTACAAGGGAACTTAAGGCATTATAATATCTCGAGTTTTTAGGATTGTAGTCTAAGATTCATTTTAAAATAGTTTTTTATTTAAAAATTTATGAAAATAATTTTTTTTAATTTTTTTTAATATTAACGTATTAAAATTATAAAAAAATCAATTTAATATATTTTTAAATTAAAAATACTTAAAAAAAACATTTAAAAATAAAAAACAAAAACTAACTTTATTGCTTTGATGGCTAGCGAGCAGGAACCTAACAGACTTGAATATTTATTGTTATTAGGCAAGTCTTAAAGGAAATTAAACAAGCAGCACTAAATCTTGGTGCAGTAACCGAGTCAGCCGTGTGGTCATAAGAGGGACTGGGTGCTGTTTTGGTATTGTAGCTGTGAGTAACCAATTATTATTGTTTGGTAATGTTTTTATTATAATTTTATATTGGTGGGTTTTATCATTAATTATGGTACAATTAAAGAAAAAGCAGTTTGTTACTGTTTCCTATGATGAAAAAATTTATGAATATAGCTCCACTGTTCATGAATTATTTGTCATAAACAGTGAAACCATGTTCCACTATTTACATGAATAATAAAATATGGCTTCATTATTCATAACTAGTTTTTGTTTTTTTGAAATTTAGTATTAGACATTATTCAATAACTACATAAATTAGACAGAGATTGCTTGATGACACCGCATTTACAGAAATTAATCGCAATCTCAATTTTGTTCTTGATTATATTTTACCCGATGTTGCGCTCTTAAAAAATTTATGAAAACTGTAATTCTTGTCGAATGTATTTCATATGTGATGGAATTGTAGATAGTTTAATAAAACAATAAATAATATTTTATATAAAATATTTTTTATTTCATGATGTAATAGCAATAGTTAAATCTACAATATTTAAATTAAAAACCATCAATATTAATATATATATTTTTAAATTATTTTATAACCTCAATTTCAAAAGCATTGTTAACTAAACACATTAAATTACTTTTTATTCAACCTCAATTTCAACCACAGTTTTAACCAAATATCTATTTTTTCAAACCAACCTCAACTAAAAGTACTTTTTATAAAATAATTTTTTTCAAACCATAACAACTACTACAATATTAAACATACCTTGAGTTTTCTTTGAGTTGCTCATAATTCTGCGAGTGTATGAAAGGTTAAGTTGGGTAATTTTATAATATTGTGTGGATTTTGTGTTATATTTTAACCTTAGATATTTCCAGTATATTCGTACTCTAAATTGAAGAAATTAAAGAGCTTAGCAATCCCTAAAACGATCGAGTGCTCCTGCCTTCAACCGATTGTATGAAGTTACTTAGAATATTTCAAAGAGCAAATATGTGAAAGCAAAGCACCCCCTCTTGACTTCTCTCACCAGAACCTTACCTTAGTGCTGATAAATCTTCTCCTCGTCATATATATATTCCTTTACATATTGTAATTGCAAGAACAAACTGTTCAACAAGTCCACAAGTGCTCATTCCTTAATAAGCTAACTGATTAGCTGCAGCTTCCTAGCAGTTTCCTAAATCATTTTCCCCTTTCCCCCTCTTCCTTGCACAAAAATCTCCATCGTTACCCTTTGCCAAGCTTAATTTTGTGTATAATTTGTTGTCATTGGCCTATCATTAGCTAGCTGCAAGGAGTTAAAAAGATGGAGCAGGGGACTAACTTTCATGAAAATATAAACAGCACATGAGGCCTAGCTTCTTCTTTTTCTGTCTTGAGAATGACGATGGCTTCCTAGTTACATCATCTAGTGAGCTACAAAACAAGTTTCGTGATCACACGAGATCAAATATCAAACCAGCTCACTAATGGGTATCTGATCTGGTGATATTAAGTTCTTTTGGTACTTGCAAGAGGCCATTGATTCAGATAACTTCTTTAAGCTTAAAAATTGCCATGTTACAAGAGGTGGGAGGTCATGGTAATCCCTCATCTTGCTGGTGAAGTGAAGAGTTTGCTTTTTTATTATAGATTTTTCCTCTCGAATTGGACAATATTTCACTTGGAAGGTAGTCGATTTGGATGCTCAAGGGATTGAAGATACACACTTTCAAACTTGGTGTTCATATTTGAAGATATAAAGCAAATCAATGAGAGAAGACTTGTTGTTGAAGTAAGGGTTTGAAATCAAAGGACAAAAACTTGTTCGTCCACCATTTTACAATCAAGAAGATTTTTTTTATTTTTTAAAAAACAAATTGTTTTAATGGGATTTTTTTCCTTGGAAAGAAACCACTTATTGACCGTATGGCTGGTGTCAAATACAAAATAAAAATGTTTAAAGAGTGGCCATCACAGCTGGTCCATTGTAACCTTCCATATGGGTGTGCCAAGTCAGGAAGCGGCCTAGTGATGCTGGGTCTTGAGAGAATGGACGGTCCCTGAAATAAATAAAGGCTAAATTGTCAAGGAGAAAGGGCTTGCTGTCTTCAGTCCATAAGGCATCACTCACCCACTAATGGTGACATATGGTCCATAAGTATTATTTAAATAAAATCAAATAAGATTATCATATAGTTTCAAAATTCACCGTTCTCACCCTTTTTTCTTCCTTTTCCATTATTCACGCTACAAAGGAAATAAAATCAAGGTTTTGTAAGAGCCTAGACCGGAAGCTAATTAATAGATGGCAGGCAGCCTAATTAAAGTCTGATTAGGCATTAACAAATAGCACAACTCTTAAAATTCCCTCACAAGACAAATTAATCATGGCAAGATAGTTTCCTTGCTATTAATTAATACGACTTTGACAAATTGGAGAGTGTGTCTGTATAAGTTGGTAAGCGGCGTCTTGACGAGGAGTCCCAAAATATGGAAGCAAGGCAAGTGCTTTCGCTCCGACCATGTTGGACCCGGTGGTTTCAGTCATGTATCCTCCGGGCCCTCCACAAACAGTGAGCAATGTCCGAGCTCAATTCATCTTCAAGGGGAAGAAGAAGGGGTTATTTTCTTTTGGATTTTGTTCGTGCCCTTTTTCATCGCTATGAAGATTAGATTTGCTGCACTAGCAATCTTGCGTAAGATCCCACGATCGGTTTGAGATTCCCACTCTCCTGCAGCCAGCTGAAAGCGGTGTGATCATCCTTGACATTTAGTCCATTGCCTACGTACAATAAAGGAGTATACGATACCTAATCAAGCTGTGAAGTGGTTGAATTTCCTGGCAATTGGGTCATGTACAAAGTTCTTGAGAAGTGTGGAATAAATAAATAAACAAACAAATAAAAAAAAACTAGTCTGTGTAGGCAGCCACTGAAATTTCAAGTGATTAGAAAGATGGAGGAGAGAGTAGGAAATAAATAATGCTCTTCTACTCTAAATTAGAAGAAAAGAGAAGGCCTTGTTGAAAATGATGGAAATAAAAAAGAAAATTCAAGAATTTGAAGGATCTACATTCCTCGTCTTCTGTTTCCATGAAGAATATTGAGCTTTCGTGATTGCTTCCATGAGTAAAACAGCACAGCAAAAGGAAAGGGGAAATGATAGAATATTGAGCTGTAGAGTCTCAGCAATAACTTCATCAAGTTTGCGTAGGCTTTGGTTCAAAGCCTTATCAGCCAGCCCTGCAAGGATGACTGGTTTGAACACTTTTGCAGCTTCAAATCATGTCATAATTTGAGATCTGGTTGGATTTACTTTATGGGCTATCATTCTAGCTTCAAATTTAAATCAAAATAATAAAAAGTAATTTTTTCATGAACTTATAAATTCAAATATAAAAAAATCATATTAAGTTTGATTAAAAAAAATAAACTTGTTTGTTATAAAAAATCATTTCAATCTAAAAACTTAAACTGTTAAAGAAGTTTTCAATGTATAATTTGTATTACTTTTTAATACATTTTTTGAGTAAAAATTTATACAAAAATTCTTTATCAAAATATTTGAGCTCCTGACTATTTAGTTATTAAAATTTTAATGTTATATTAAATAACTATTTTCATTTAAAAAAGTTGAAGCATGATTTATATTATTTCCTGGGAGTGCAATAGCTTTAGTTCTTGAATGCTTTTTCAAAGTATGTTTGCTTTGGAAAAAATTAAATTAGTGTATTTTTAGTGTTTTTCTATACTTTTGATATGCTAATATAAAAAAAAATTATAAAAAAACACTTTTAAAAAGTAGAATATACTAAACACACACTAAGATTGTCGCACGAAACTAAGGCATCGTTTGACATTGCGGTTTAACCATGCTTTTTAAAAATTTAATTTTTTTTTAAAAAAACTTCAAATTACTTTTTTAGCACTTTTTTATCATTTTTACACACTAATATCAAAAATAAATTAAAAACATTTCTAACATACATTCATATAAAAAACTACATTAAAATATAATCCCAAGAATCTCATACAAGCTATGCATTAGAAATAGATGCCATGCCCGCGCGATGTCGCAGGCTTGTGACATACTTGTGTGTTGTCGTATGTTTATGGAAAAAAAAAAATATGAAGAAAAAATGTTGTAATCCACAATGTTTTTAAGGAAAAAACTACAAAGCTAAATTTTTAACCAGATTAATATTTAAAAAATTAAATTAACAAAAATATTTTTTTAAAATCATAACAAAAAAAACCGAAAGGAAAAAAAACATGTAAGAAAACACTATAGCAATCTATAGTGTTTCATAAGGAAATCTGCAGATGTAATTCTCAACCAGCTTAATATTAAAAATAATAAAATTGATAAAGATAATTTTAAAAAAAATCATAATAAAAAAAAATTATGTGAGGGAAGACTGTAGTAATCACAGTGTTTTAAAGAAAAAAAACTACGAAACTAAATTTTCAACCAACTCAATATAAAAAATAAAAAAAATCGATAAAGACAATTCTGGAAAAACAATTTCATAAAAAGGGAAAAAAAACCAATATGAAAAAACACTTTAGCAATCCATAGTGTTTTTAAAAAAAAAACTACAAAGCTAAATTTTTAACCAGCTCCATATTAAAAAAAATAAAATCAACAAAAACAATTCTGAAAAAAAAAAACCACAAAAAAATGAAAAAAAATAAGATAATTTTGAAAAAAAATAGAAAAAAAAATATGTGGGAAAAGTTAAAGCTGAATTCTCAACCAACTTAATATTAAAAAAAAAATCGACAAAGATAATTTTAAAAAAAACACATGTGGAGAAACATTGTAGCAAAACAAAAACCATGTGGGGAAATATTGTAACAATGTACAATGTTTTAAAGAAAAAAACTACGAAGTAAAATCGACAAAGATCATTTTGAAAAATTAAAAAAAAAATCATAAAAAAACATGTAGGAAAACATTGTATTAATTCATAATGTTTTAAAGAAAAAAAAACTATAAAACTAAATTTTCAACTAGTTTAATATTAAAAAATCAACAAAAATAATTTAAAAAAAAAAACAAAAAAATAAAAAAGAAGAAGAAGACAATCCTGGAAAAAAAAAAATCTAAAGCCCAAAATTTTTTTTAAAAAAATGTGAAAAAAATAAAAAAAAAGCATGTAGCGAGTGGAAAGTAAAGTACTTCCCACACCTTTTAGATTATTAGTTAATATCATGTCATTATGGATTAAAAAAAAAAAAGTGTTAAAAACAGCACGTCAGAAAGTGATATTATGATGTCTAACCCCACAATGCAGGAAGTTGCTTGGGCTTTAATGCACCGAGCCCTCGGCCTGGGTTCAGAAGACTAGAAAAGTCACCGTATGATCGAATGCCACAGAATTCCTTGTACGCCACCAACCATTACGTGCTGATTGGCTAAAAAAGCTAAAGACACAAGGACAATTAATTACCAATAGAAATGCACTTGAGCATGCACAATTCTCCAGAAAGACAGCAGGAAGGTTTGAACAGATTCTAACGTCAATTGCAAGACTTGTCTGAGAAATCAACATGTTCCTCCGGCCCCGATTGCCTGACGTGAAGGGCTGGCCGGTGGGTCCCGACTGGTTGAAACGTCTTGCCCCCCACTTCGACAATGGAATCAGACCATTTTGAACATTTTAGCACGAACATGGAAATGTTTGGTCCAACAAACGATCGAGCCCCTCACTTTTACATTTTTGTCAAGTCAATCCGATTGTATTGAATTGTAAACAACCCATGATGAATTTGACCTCCACTACAAACATCATGATTTTTTGCAATTCAGTTCAACTGAGTTGAATAAATGAATTGTGACAACAATAAAATAAATTTGATGATAATGTTTTTTTGTAAACTTTTTTTGTTTTGGATTAACATGGATGTACATGTCAGTTTACACGTACCTTAACTAATCTTATAGGTTCTGAAATTAACGACCATGTTTTTTTATAGAATTGAATGTTATTTTGATACATGGTATTTTTTTATAAGTGTTTTTTATTTGAAAATACATAAAAATATATTTTTTTAAAATTGTTTTTCTTTATAGATATTAACATGTCAAAAATATTTTTTAAAAGTAAAATATACCTTTAAAATATATTGAAAAGCAACACTCCTGAAAATGATACATTTACAAAACCTAGATTGGTGGGGGACCTTTCCAAATCTAGCACTGATATGTTACCATATATTTCCACATGATTTTGAGAAAAATCCATCTATACACCTTTGTTGTCATGCCAAAACTCGGAATATTATATAGAGCCATAAATATAGAACCAAGCAATAATTAAAAAAACTGAAATATTTTATAAATAGTACGTACTAACTAAATATTTTTAAATCAAAATTACTGAAATAAAATACAAACAGTAACATATCCAGTATAGAACCAAGCATTCATAACCTTAATTTCAAGTCATTAACTCTTAAGAAAACTAATCCACTTTTTTCCTCTCTGTTTTTTTTTTCTTAACATCATCAAGACATCAATATATATGGCAGCGGAAGTCAGTCACGAAAAGTTTGTGGTTGGTAACCACAGTGACAGAAAGAAAAAAAAAGGTTGCATAATAGTAGATCACCAGTTCTGGAAGAATTTATGCAAAATTCACTATATATACAAGTTTTAGGCATACACCAGCTACCCCAACATCACCCCGCTAAGATATTTTCCCAAGTTTTTCAATTCCCATAATTTACTCCATGGCTAGATCAGTTCCCGTCCTTGCTTCCAAGTTCATCACTCTCTTACTCCTCTCTTCCTTTGCCACGATCTTGGTCACCGGAGACCAGGGCCATGAATTTGTGAGAAGTTTGGACAGGAAGCTACTAGGGCTCAAGAAAGAAAAGCTAAGCCACTTCAAGTTATATTGGCATGACATCCTTACTGGCCAGAACCCCAGCGCCGTCCAAGTTGTGCCACCACCATCGAACACATCAAGAACAGCCTTTGGGTTAGTGAGAATGATCGATAACCCATTAACCTTAGGGCCTGAAATGAGCTCAAAGCTGGTCGGAAGGGCACAAGGGTTTTATGCACAAGCGTCGCAACAAGATATTGGGTTATTGATGGCCATGAACTTTGCTTTTATTGAAGGTAAGTATAATGGTAGCACTATTACTGTTCTAGGGAAGAACGCAGTGTTCTCGACGGTGAGAGAGATGCCGGTGATCGGAGGAAGCGGACTTTTCCGGTTTGCTAGAGGTTATGTTCAGGCGAGAACTCACAAGCTCGACATGACCACAGGAGACGCTACAGTTGAGTATAATGTCTACGTTTTTCATTATTGATGGTTGTCCTTTCTTAACTCTTTTTCTTGGTTTTTATTCAATTACTTGCTTTAATTTATGAGGTACTATTATATATCTATTTCCAATAATGGTGACCACTTAATTTTGATCATTACTTCCATGTTGGTGGGGAGAATTAATTGTCACTGTCGATCGGTACTTGTAGTGCTTTTACACTTTCCTTTGAGAATTATTAATTAAAAGACAAAACAATAAAAAAAAAAATCAATATTGATTCAATTTTATTCTATCTAGATATGATCCATGCATGCTAATTAATGTGATCCATCAACACATGTAATGTGTTGTTTATATAATTGTAATAAACATTATTGTTATCGCTGGTCTTGATTCTTATTTTCTTAAGCAATTCTCCATTGAATTTAAAACCAAATCTTTAAAAGAAATACCAATATAGAATACCAATATATTTGATTAAAAAAACTAGAAACATAATTATAAAATAATAAGATAATTTTTTAGTAAATCTTTATACTTTCAAAATCTATCCTTGTTATATTTATTGTTTTATTCAAAAAATAAAAATTAAATACTAATACAACACTAGTGCTCTAGTAAAAATATATATAAATAAAAAAATTATCAAATTTGTTTTTATAATTTTTATTTTCAGAGTTATTTGAAATATTAAAAAACAGATATATATTTTAATATTCTTTCAATTATATTTAAAAAAATATTTTTTGTATTTAAAACAAGTTAATGTGTTTTGATAGTGTTTGTTATTGTAGTGTTGATTATTTTTTAAAGTATTTTTTTATATAAAATATATTAAAATAATATTTTTATTTTATTTTAAAAAATATAATGTTAGTAAGTTTATTAAAATGATTAAAAAAAAAAAATCAAATTATTTAAAAAAAAATCAATTTTTAACAAAGACGCGGCGGCGAACGACGTTGACATAGGTTTTTATTTTTTAAAACCTGCAACTTGCACACACGCGGCCTGGAGAGTTAAAGTGGATTGTTACTGGGAAAATGATATCATTTTGTCGGCAGACATAACCATGAATTAGGGGGAAGTGGGAAACACGTGGCAGTATGAATTACACCTCGGATTCACTCAATTGACATTGCAATTAACATCATGAGCCTGGTATGGGCCTATATTATGGGCCTCAATTCTACCTCTTTCTCAGGTTCAGGTCGGATCCAATCTTCTTGGGTCCAAGACTTGGCCTCCCAGATTAATTTATATTTCTGCCACATTTGAGCCCTGTTAAACTCGATTTTTTTCAAGTTTCACCGATAATTTTATAAAATTTATTTTTAATATTAATATATTAAAACGATTTAAAAATATTTAAAATAAAAAAAAAATCAAAACATAGTTGGACAATAACATCAAACGAGTACTAAATCACTTCACTTTTGTTTCTTTTATAAATGTATTAGATTCTCAATTATGGCAAGGTAACAGCTAATCCATGATCTATGTAATCATATCAACCTTATACTTTTCAAACATTTGTTTTTCTCTATGATCTTTTCTCCTAGCTAGTAATATGATCCCGGGTGCAACACAGAACAATCATCAAGCATGTTTGAGTTTTGATTCGAGGATCCATCTTCAAGAAAGTTGAATATATAATTCGATCATAATTAGCATATCATCTTCAATGTAATGAGATGCTAATCATTGCTTAAGATCCTTGGCATGTAGAGTTCTTGCAAAATGTATTCGTAGTTATAAATTGGCTATGGAATTTCATTAGAGTTTGGTTCACTAGGGCCATTTTTGGGAAAAAGAAATCCCATGTGGACCATCAAAGATCATATGGGTACATGCTTGCAAATGGGAATAAATGTCGTGTAAAATGTATATAATCATCACTTCATTGATCGTGTTGATGATGCCGAAAGTGGATCAATAATCAGGAGTTTATGGGTTTTTATTTTTTTTTTTAAAAAAGAAAAGTATAGTGGATTTTAAATCCCTTAGGATGCTAATACATGACATCATGCTTTATCTTCAATGAATATAAAAAATAAGCAGCTCGAGAAAAGGTTTATATTATTAAGTCTTTAGATTAATGATCCACAAGTCCTCCGTTTAATTGTTGTAATATTATTATTTTATTCTTTTCATAAAAAGAAAAATATTGAGAATTTCAATCGAGTTTGGTTTAGCCAATTAAATCATTAAAAAATTAATTAAACTAATTAGATTTTATCAAGTTCAATTTAAATTTTAAATTACAAGTTTTCGTAGGGATCATCCAATTATCAGGTTTAATTATTATATTCAAAAGGAGAGCATGCATGTGAGAAATATCCTAATCCCTCAAGCATACGGCACCCCATTATTTGTACCCAACAAATTAAAAATCAAATAGCTTTAATAGTTCAAATTAAAACCAGGAATATCCACATCCCTTTCCTCGCAATGGCTTTAAAGAACTCAAAGTAAATAGATAAAGCTAGCAAAGCTGGTGTGGACCATCATGGCTAGCTACACGCAACTTTCCCAATAATGTGACCCTTCCATATTATTTTCACTATATTCTATGCTTTTGCTTCTTTATTCTTCTCATCAACCCATGTTACGGTCCATGGTCGGCTGGAGGTAGTACTTTCCAATCTTTAAGATTAAGCGGCGGTTTGTTTTTATATTTTAAATTGTGTTTTTATATATTTTAAAATACATTTTATTTAAAAAAATATTAAATTAATATTTTTTACTATTTTATGTTTTTAATATGTTAATATTAAAAATAAAATAATATATTTTAATATATTTTTAAATAAAAAATATTATATATCATAATACTAAAAACACACAAAAATCTTACCCGTAAAAAAAATACACAATTTTCTTGGGATTATCTTGATAGTTAGGCAAAAAGGGGAAGTGTCCCTATAATCCAAGTAAAAAGCTACACATCCCCCCATTTTTTTCCTCTTTCTATGGTTGCTAATGACCTTTTAATAGTATTAACTACAAATAGAATTGCTAATCAATTCCAAGAGTGAGTGTTGTGCATGCTCTTGTCTTGATTTGCATACTTATCCTCCATTTCCTCCCTATAAAAACCATGGTCACGTCTATCAACTTTCTTCCAAATACACTTCAAGAATTCAACATCGATCGATCTCTCAAGTCACGTCTTTCCCACATAATAAATCCACGTCCAAAAAAAAAAAGCCATAATTCTCCAGCCATGGCTAGGAGCTACAATAACCACTCCTTGTTAGACTATATTTCCTGCTTCTCCATGTCAATCCACCTCTTCTTCTTTATCTCCATCCTCTTTTCCATTCTATGTCTCTCATGGTACATAAACTATGAGGACAAGTTTGAGGACTTGATCAACCAAGTGAAACTGTTCCTCATGCTTTCTCCTGTAGTTTTACTCCTCCTTGTTCACTGCTTGTCTAGTTGTTTCCCAGTTTTCTTGCCATTTCCTGAGAGGGATTCGCTTCATAGAGCTGGAGGGTCTCCATGGGGCGTTGCTCTTTTGCTTGTTTTCCTCATTTTCATGATCTCTTACCAATCTTCCTTTCATGAACGTTAGTAATTCCCTTTGTACACAAAATAATGTTATTTACAGTGTTACAAATGTACAAAGAGGGTGTTGTGTGCTCGCTATAAGAGCTTGTTCATCATGGTATATAGACAAGACTTGCCTTTGTTTCTGTATTTTTAATTAACTTAATTTCATGTGCTTTTGATATGCTGTTGCATTACTAATTTGTAATTAAATTATTCACTTTATGAGTTCATATGGCCAGTCTCATCTTAATTGTTCTCTCTCTCTCTCTCTCTCGACACACACACACACACACACACACAAATTGATTATGCTACTCTTTGCCAATGATTTTGTTGAAAAATATAGTATTTACTTTCATATAATATTCATCAAAATCAAGTTCATATTTTCCAGGATCTAAAGTTGAAAAAATATAAAATCAAATCATATTTAATTACTTCTTTACTGGCTTGTTGATAGTCAGGGATATATGTAGCAAATCCCAAGTCTGGTTTGAAGATTATAGACATGAAGTGGTCCATGGTGAGATGTGTGGTCACAGCCCACCCCTGAGGAAAAGAGAAGGAAAGAGGCATGAAGCATCTCTTCTTTAGACTGTGATCTTTATCTGTTGTCAACCTCAAGTAAATGTACCAAACAGAAAGATTTGACACATTGAGTATACAATATAATCGTTAATTAGGCAGTGCATAACAAGTTTAGTATTTCACTTTAGATTTCAACAATTTGAAGAACATTGATAAATTGAATTATTCTATTATCAATATGCGTTGTTATATAAATATTTTTACCAACATAATATTATGGAAATATTTAGAGTTTTAGTCCCTGTGTTTGTGCTGGCCCGGCAAACAGGAAAGATTCTATTATCAATTTAAAGTGGTCCTCTCTACTATTACCCCACTACTGGTATGCTTCTATCAGCTATATGATGAGTGGTCAAACCTCAAAAGGATGAAGCGCTTCTTCAAATTATTTCCAATATTAGTATGCCATAGAGAAAGTAGAGTCCAATATGGCAGAGGCATAGGATTTGATTATAGCAAGTTCAGGTATAAACTGAAGGCCGCAAGGAGAGAGACGATAATGGAGGGCGGGGGGGAGGGGAGGAGATGGCCCAAGAGGTGAAAAAATCATCCTATCTTGTGGTTCAGACGACACACTTCTCCCTTTTTCTGTCTTGTTAAAATGTGGTAGACATGTAGTAGCAAAAAATTATAGCAATAAGCTAGAAGGTTTGGGTGAAAATGGATTCGAGAGTGCTTAAAACATTTTCATGGAATTGAAAGACCCTCTCTACCTCTAGCTATGAGATGGTATATATTTCAAGACGTTTCTTGTTCTACTTGTTTCTAGGAATTGGCATTGGCATGGGCAGAAGGCATTGAATTGGATTTCCATATTTAAGTACTGAAATGCTCATACTTGAGCTCTCCCATGCTAGATTGTGTTCTAAACCTCAAATTAAAGAGGCTCAGACATGCTACCAATTTCAAAGAAAACACACAGAAAATTCAGAAATGGAAGACCCTCTAACATTTTCAGCAAAGATTAGTAGTTTCTTAACAACATGCCCTGCAGGAAGAAAGTAGCTAAGCAGGCGAAAGATCACGATCCTGTTATGCTATAATGAAAATAACAAGAGGGCATTTTCACTTCATCAAGTACGTAGGTTAAAAGTTACACCATATCTAGTAGAAGCCAGCTTGCATAAATTCTGCACCCACCCTCGAAGCATGCTGGTGCAAGGAAAACTGCTTGGACAGGAGTGCTGTCGAGCTAGAAGATGAGGCCGTGCAAGGAAGGCTGGTAAGATATGAGGAAGACAAGAAGCAACAACACAAAAGCTACACCCCAAGGTGAGCCTCCAGCTCTATGGATGGCACCAGGCTCCGACCCAGGAATAGGAATGCTAAACCGGCTGCCTGCAGAGAGCAAATGAACAGCAATAATCAGAATCAAAGGAGAAATGACCAGTAACCTTTGCAGCATCTCAGATGCTGTGGCCATGACCGCATCATAAACTACATAGCCCAGGAATCCACAGATGAGTGATGTGGCTGTCATTAGGAGCCATTGTTCCGAGGGGGTGAAAGTTGAAGGTCCTGGTCTTGGAGCTGAGACCATTATGAGTAGAACTGTAGAAGAAGAACAACTCTTTAGTGAACGATGCTTGCTTGAAGTTCCTAGCCAAAACACCAAGGCTGGCTCGATCGAGGAGTGACTGCTGTGTGGGAGAATATAATACATGGATCCTTGTCCTTTTATGGACATGCTATCCACTACCTCGTTAATTTAGTGGTAAAAACTACTTGCACCTCTGACTCTTGTCCTATGCTCTAATTTCTTATTGGGTCTGTAAAGATTCACAAAATCTAGAAGCCAGATTTTGAGTCTCCCAATTCCCATGGGAAGGAAGGCATGTGATCATCAATTTAAGTAAGCTCAGGTGTTAGTACTAGTTAAATAAGTTACTATTACCTAAAAATAATCTTAATCTAAAATCTTAAATTATTATATAAAATTTTAAAAACAATTATTATCTTATATTTAATTTTATTAATCAAATTAAATAAAATAAATTATGAGATTTAAACTATTAATCACTTAATTATTAAAAATTTTGATATCATGTTAAAAAATAACCTCAATTAAAAAAATTAAAATTAATGGGCTTGAAACCATTCATCCAATCCAAAATATATATTTATTAAACCATCTGATTAATCGAAAATTTCTATTATAGAGAACACTAAAAGGGACTTGATAATTTAGCTTTGCCACAAAATAAGACTCATTCAGCATTAGTAGTTTCCTCTAGAGTGATGAATTATTACCATTACCGTTTGGACTCTACACGTTGTTTAGAAATTGAATTTAATTTAAAGGTTTTAATAGAACTTTATATTTAAAGCTATTTTGAATGAATTTTAAATAAAAATTAATCTTTAAATATAGTAAAAAAATAAATTAGAAATTAATTCTCAGAATGCTAAATTAAAGATGAGATATTAATATTAAAATTAGCTTCTCAAAATACGCATTGGCTCTTTTTTTTTCTTAAAAGATCATTAATGTAATAAAATAAAAATAAAAAGAGTAATATAGAAAATAAAATCAAATGAGTTCTATTTATTTAAAATGAATTCAATTTATTTACCGATTTAATTTAAATTTAACGTTCCTCTTTCATTTAATAATGGAAACAAAGTTGTGACCTATTAATTAATCTTGAATTAATACATGTCTAAATTTCATTAATTTGTACTATAAGCGGCGGGCTATGAGTTTAATACTTCCATGAAGAATTTGTGGCGGCGAGACAACACTTGGATTTATTATTCCTCAAGACTCCATTATTGAAGCTGCAAATTATTCCAAGACATAAGCCATTAATTACACACAAGAGAATGTCTGGTGTACTTGAAAGCATAGCTTAAGAGGAAGAGAACTCAGAATCTTCATGAATGTTTTGTCCTTGAAACTGTGAGATAGGATCTCACCAGGGCTCTCATCACCAGCAACGGTCCTTCTTCATTGTTCGCCTCGATAAACGACAGTAAATCAACCTGAGGCTATAGGATCTGCTGTAAGATCTCCATCTTCCATTATCGTAGAGTAAGAGTAAGATATATCGATCAAAATTGAAAAGGCAGGAATATTTAACAAGTTCATCTGCTAACAAAAACTAAGAATAACAATAAGGAGGGAGATACTTGCTTGTTCTTTAACCCTTCTTGAAACCAAAACCTTAAGTTCAAAACAGATATCTTTGGTGTTTTTAGAGAAAGTTACGGTAGAGAGAAGAAAAAAGGAAAAGAAAAGAAAAACAATTCTCTGAAAACTTTTCTTTAAATACTTAAGTTAGTTTCTTTGGGTTTGGATTGAATTTTGGGTTTAGGTCTGATGGGTCAAGAATATGAGTCTTGTAGTCATCATCGCCAAGAACAGCATCAATAGATGATGAATTCTTCTGCTTCGGTGAGTTCATGATGGAAGAAGGTAAGGAAGCCATTCATCCTATAACAAGTTTGCGATTGTCTCAAGCATTTCTTTCTCTTTCAAGGTTCAAGGTATTGTTCTAATCGCCTAGAGAAAGAACCTAAGAAATAAAGTTGGTGGCATTTTCTATAATTTCCTCTTATAAATATACAAGAAACATGAAACCTACATGTCGAGTCCTGGAACTGATAACACATATTTGGAGCAAACAAAGGTGGAGGCGGGATTTGCCTTGTGTTTCATGCTAATATAAATGGATTTATTTTCCTGAATACTAATTTACTGAAGCTGAAAAGAATTACAAAAGATGTTGGACAACAGCAAACATACACACCATTAAACACAAGATACTGTCTCAGTGTAGCTGAAAGCATAGCAGGTAGCGTGCTTAAAAGGAAGCCTCAAAATCTTCTTGAATGTTTCGTCCTTGAAACAGTAAGATATGATCTCACCAAGGATCCCCATCACCAGCAATGGCCCCTCATTGTTATCCCCGTCGATAAATGACAATAAACGAACCGATCCTTTCTCTGCTGAAAATGGTGAGGCTGCAAGATCTTCATCTTCTGTTATCTCAGGATATGCCATTACAATAGCATTCATATGGAGACAGTACTTAACAAACCATTTTGAGAAGCCTCTCTCCATGGTATAGACTACTATGGATTGATCAGTATTTTGGTCATGATAACAGGGGAGACAATACCTATGTTCAAATCATCAGGATTTTGGTTTCCTGCCAGAACCCCAATTCTCAGGAAATGGAGGCCTCGGAATGGTCTCAAGGCATTCCTTATCAAGCAAGAAACTGAAACCATTCCCCATAGGACTAATCCAATGAACAGCATCATTCCAAGAGACGCCGTCCGCAAAGTTGACAGGTAAAAAATCAAAACTTTCTTGGCTCGCGCAAAGCTTCCAGTCCTTGGTCTCAGATAAGTACACATAAATCTTAAGCTCTGAGGTAAAGAATTGAGTGCAAACACTTAACCCTGTAACAAGATGATTCCGAAGGATCAAACACCAACTGAATCGAATCAAAAAATTGTCCATCGTCAGGTGGTCGAGGTAGCATTGCAAATTGCCTTGTAGTAGGATTGAATATATAATTTATTGGTTGAGACCTCTCTGGAAGATCCCATCTGCATTTAGAACACAAAAGCAAGCCATTGCAGGACTGAGAAACATAAATACATCCCGGGTTATTGCTAGAGTCAAAATCAAGAAAATCATAGGAAAAGTAAGCTAATGATTTCCCATCAAGAGAAACATATTTGTGGGTTGGTAGTTTCCTTGAAAAAGAAGGAAACTCTGGGGAGAAGAGCTGAAACGGTATGGGGATTGAGGTGAGCATGGCGGGTAGCAAAACTTGTGTTGGAAATGATAGAAAGCCATTTCTTGGAAACTAACTTGAATCTCAGGACTGCTTTTGCGGGCACACGCAATAGAATCTCAGTGACAGGGTCATCATTACCAAGAACAGCATCAATGGATGGTGAATTCTTCTGCTTTGGTGAGGTCAAGATGGAAGAAGATGAAGCCATAATTGATCCCACCATCGATCAGCTTACAACTGTCTAGGGAAGCATTTCTTTCTCTTTTCAAGGTTAAAGTTCTATGAGATACATGGACGGCACGCACATTCTTTTCAAGAAAGAAACATCAATTAATTTATTTAGAGATTTAATTATTGTTTAAATCGCCTGAACTAATCTAACAGATAAATTCAGTGGCAAATAAGGTCCTGAATGACAGAATTATAGGATGTTATTATTGAGAATGACAATGTGATCAAAAACCTTCAAAAAGAATCCACAGAATAATTAGTTATTAAACCAGCCTGGCCAAGATCGACTCCAAAACCTAGCTCAAGTGAGATTTTAATTTAAATTAAAATAATATTAATTTAGCCAAACTAAAGTTTTAAATAAAAAATCTTAAAAATAATAGCAAGTTTATATGTTTAGTGATGCATATGTTTTTCAAAAATCTTTTTTAATGAAAAAATATTTTAAAATATTTTTTTTAATTTCTTACATCCAACACGTTGAAAAACACATGGAAAAAAACATGATTACTTGGTTTTCTTAGCTTATTTGAGCGACATGAGGATACACCAGTAAACTACCTGTCGTTTTCGCCTTGAAGGGAACCATATTAGATGGCAAACTAAAAAAAACCGACGACGTTTCAAATCTCCATTTTATTCTCACACCGCGACAATCCTCAGTGAAAAGCCACAGAAAACAAGAGCTTGGGTGGGTCACTGGTGAGAGGAAGCAAATGGAAGGGCCGGAGATATCTTCATCAACACCAACAGCAACGATCAAGACCAGCAATAACGATGCTTTTAAGCCACAAAAACCACTGTTCAGGCCAGCTCAAGATGACACTAAGCCTCCACTCAAAGACCCAGTAAGTAATCCCCCTCTTTCCATTGCATATGCACACACACAGAAAACCATAGCTCGGAGCTTGTGGTAACACCTTTTGTTTTGGGTTTTTTTTATTTAATGTCAGATTCTGAGATCAGACCCAATTGAGACTGAAGAAGCAGTGCTAAAGCTGCCTCCTTTCCCGTTTTGCAAATCAAAATGAGGGGCTTGGTCTTGTTTCTGTTTCTGTTTCTGTTTCTGTTTCTGGGTGTTTGGAATTGAGCTGATGAATGTAGACTATGATGATTTTGTGATTGTTGACATGTTTAGTGTTAAATTGGGGATGATTTGTGTATGTTGGCTTGGAATTCATGGTTTATTAGTTAAGCCTTCTGTTTTTTCTTTTTTATGAAAAGTGAGCAACACTTTCCTGCAAACCACTTCCCCCAATTTCTCGTTTTCGTCGAAGGTAGGTATATCATCAAAAGAAAAATGTTTTTTTTTTATTATCTTGAAAAATACTCCTCAAAACATCATTTTACTTTTTATGTCTTGTTTTTTTATGTAAATTATTAAATAGTAATATTTAATGTTATACATGTTAATTTAAATATATATGTATGCAAAAACACTCTTCAAGTCATTAACTACGTCAACTAGTTTGTACCAGTTACATTCTTTTTTTTTTAATATAAAAAATATTAAAAAAAACTAAAATTTAAAAGTGATAAGTTTTTCTCAAAGCTATACCCAAAAGTCTTGGTTTTGGCTGCAACGTTTTACCTAAGAGTAATATTTATAATATTAATAATAACATTAAACTTGCATGACCCAAGTTTAAGTGAGTCTGGCTGCAACACCGAATCTAAGAATATTAAATGTAGTTCTGGTTATAAGATCGTATCATAAAAGTATGATAATTAAATAGATTAATTTAAAAAAAACTAATAGAAAGAAAAAAAAACTAATGAAGAAAAAGAAAAAAAATTGAATTAATTGGATTAACCCTTCAAACCAGGTCAATCCGTAAAACCTAAGATTTGTGTCATGAAAGTTTGATAACTAAATAGAAGAAAAAAAATTGACGGGTTTACTCAAAATTAATTAGGTTAACCCGTCAAGCCCGGTATATATGTCATAAAAGTCTGATAATTAAATAAAAATAAATTTAACATTAACAAATTAAAATAAATAAAAAATTAATTAAAAAGAAAAATAATTTCAGGTTAACCCGTCAAATCAGGTTAAGTCATCAAACCTGAGATCTGCGTCATAAAAATTTAATAACTAAATAACAAAAATTGACGAGTTTACCTAGAATTAACTGGGTTATCCCATCAAACCAAGTTAACATGTCAAACCCGAGATACGTGACATGAAAGTCTGATGATTAAATAAAAAGAAATTTAACATTAATACACTAAACTAAACAAAAAAATTAATTAAAAAGAAAAATAATTTCGAGTTAACCCGTCAAACCAAGTTAAGCCATCAAACTCAAAATATGTATCATAAAAGTCTAACATCTAAATAAAAAAAATTAACATTAACAAACTAAATCAAATAAAAAAAAATTCATTAAAAGAAAAAGAAAATAAAAAAAAAAAAGAAGAAGAAGACAGTTAGTATATGTTATAATATAATATAATAATTATAATTATAATAATATAATATATTAATAATAGGAAAAGTTAAAAATAGTTAAATGGTGTAAGGAAAGCTACAATACTTTTCTCATGCTTTTATAGAGTATTATTAATTTAATATCATAATATATATTATGGTGTTTGTCAATTTCATAATAATTGCTTTTCAAAAAAATTTATATTTGAAAATATATTAAAATTATATATATTTTTATTTTTAAAAATTAATTTTGAAATTAAGATATCAAAATAAAAAAAAAATAATTTTAATCATGTTTCTAATCACTACTGTTATTAAGAAGTTCTGCATAGAACTGTGTGGGAAACTTACAAGTTATTATCTAATATCAACATCATTTTTATTTTATTTTTTTAAATATTTGGAAGTGTAATAAAAATTATTTTTTAAAATATTTTTTATTTAAAAATATATTAAAATAATTTATTTTTTTTATTTTTAAACTTTATTTTTATATTAGTATATTAAAATAAAAAATAATAATTTAAAAGTTTAAAAACACGATTAGAACAGTCCAAAACTTCAAAACCCGGCACACTTTTTCTCTATCATCTCCACCGTTTATTCAACTGACTTTCAAAACTTTAAGTCAAACAAAACGGCTTTAAAAAAAAAACAAGAAACAAAAGCCAAAAAAAAAAAAAACTGTCATAGTAAAAAACCTATGTGTTTTAGAGTATTTGTTAATAAATCAAGTTTCAAGTTAACAAGTTGACTCATCAAGAAAAAAGTTTAATAAATATGATGAACCCACATGAAAGTGGTTTACATTTTCATTTCAAAATAATCTGAAGTTTACCATTTAAGCCTTTTAACGAGGGAGCGAGGATATGGTAATCATAAATATTTTGTTTAGTACATATGAAAAATAATGATAAATTACTAATATGAATGTTTAGCATTGAGCTTCAGATGAAGAAGAGGGATCTTCGGTAATCCTTGGGAACTTTTTTGGCAAACTAAACACAGGATCATCACCGGCAAATCCTTGAAATGCCCTTCCTAAAGCATACCCGAGAGCCCTCGCTACAGGAACCGCCACTGCATTCCCAACTTGAATGTACCTGAATTGGGCGCAAAAAAAAAAGAGTTCCATAATTATTTGTTAAGATTATGATTTCTACGTTGTACAAGTGACGGCTAACAAGAGTTAATATAAACCCAAGCTAGGTTTACAAACCCAAACGATTCGGCAAATCAATACACACGACATAGTTTACTTAATAAAAACCTAAAAACCCGATTTAATTTTTTAAAAATAATCAAAATGATATTTAAAAGAAAAGGCTATTGAAACGATACTCAACCCATTAAGGCTCAAGCCTTGAGCAAAGATGATAGAAGAGATGGTTAATAACTCTGTATCATTGCAGATATTCAAAACTTAATATGTTAATATTTAGAAAAACCACCAACCTTTCTTTAATAGGTCCACAGAGCTGATAATAATCAGGAAATCCTTGTAATCTTGCATTCTCTCTAATTGTTAACACTCGATCTTGCTCGGGATGCATGATTGCCTGATTATGAGGCTCAGCACGTGTCACAACTGTTGGGACAGTTTCATCCCACCATAAACGAGCAAATGGCCTATTTCACAAGCTCATAATATTTATTAAACCCGAAAAAGAAAAAGAAAACCCTTGCTGAACAAAACACATAATAGCCAGATCCTTACTTGGAAGAACTTCCATTGACAAAAGTCATCGCATAATCAGGAACCTACAATATCAAGAAGTCAAAGTAATATGAACAATGAGAATACACAAGATGTATCTAAAGATAAGTAGAAAGTATCCAAAATACCAAGGGTTTTCCTGAGCTCAAGTATTGCCTTGGAACTTCCGGATCCCACTCCACCTTCTTATCAGGTCTTACTCGCACACCAGGTAAATCCCTAAAATTCGCTCCCTGGTCAACAAAATATTGTCATTAAATAAATGACACAATGATATAACAGTAATTTGATTAAAAATATATGAATGAATGTTAAAGAATACCTTTCTCTTTGGGATTTGACAAACTCGTTGATAGTCGTCGTCATTTAGTTCAAGAGGACGATGATCGAACAATAAATCATTTAATTCTAAACCTGCAAAAAAAATTAACAATGTCGCCTACATTATATTGATACATTACGTAGCGATCAGAACACAATCCTAACAAAATAACAAGAAATCCACTCACCCATTTTCTTCAATCGAATCATTCGTTGAAATTCTGTTTTAGGAGATTCACCATATGGCATCTCATCACGCTTTTCATCGTTCGCAACCTGATTACATTAAAATGAATCAAACAGGAAAATGTTTTTAAGTTTACAAGATATTAAATTAAATGAACGAGAAATATAACCAACCGCAGGCAGGTCAGATATTGCATCCTCTAAAAATAATTTCCTTTCTAATTGAGGTTTAACACCCTCCTCGTAAGCCACTGTATTACCCTACATGTCATGAGCAAAATTATTTTAATAAAGATAAAAAATCAGAAACATAAATGATATGGTATTAGTTGTTAACTAAAATCTATTGTGATTAATATGAGCACTCGTACCTCAAACTCTAGAGGAACAACACCCCTAACAAGAACATCATGGGTGGGAAGAGGATACTGTGGCAACTTCTGCAAAACATGAAAGATTTGATTAGAAAAATCACAAGTACTTTCGAAGTAGCATGAAAAAAATATTATATATCGTACCTCAGTAGCGCAAGCACCCCATAGAAAAACTCGCATACGAAACTGTGGAAGACCATATGCCCCGGCAGCCAGCATACCCAACCGAGCTTGGTATTTCATACTTACAAGGCAACCCACGGCATATCGTCCTAGAAATCCATCAGCAAACTTCAGAAGGTCAACCACATTCTCCATCAGCACAAACTTTGGCTTGAGAAAGTCTACTATGTCCATAAAAACAACAAGCTGCTTGTTTTTTGGATCCTCCAAAGGATTTTTAACATTCCTAAAGCGATTGAAGCCACTAATTCCTTGACATGGAGGTCCACCACAAATCACTTCAACATCTCCCTAAATGATATATTTTGACAATGAATCAATCGGCAATGCATATAAAACAACTTAAAATGTGAGTTAAAAAGCTAAGTAAGCTTACTGGTAATGGCAGAATGTTTGACTTGTAGCCGTGCATGACAAACTTCTTTATAGCTTCCCGGCAATTGCTATTCAAAAACAATTGTTGTTAGACACCGTTTAAAGAGGAGAAAAATTAAATAGCAACATACAAATAGAATAAGCATAGTGAGTAGTCTAATTGCATACCTCAAACCACTAATTGGTTCCCAAGTGTCATAATCAGGCCCATAATTTTTCCAACTAACCTACATTGAGCAAATTCAAAGGAAAGCAGGGAACAAAGTAAGAAAATAAAAGGGTCAAAGCAAAAGCAATTTGAGTTCTAATACATGAAAGCACAGAGTAGATTGGTACTCCAGCAATGTCAACACTATTGCAAACAGGCTTGGAACTTCATGAATGTCATAGGCGAAAATTGCAAACACGTGATTAAGCAATCTTCAATATCTTCTTGGTCTACTCTCATTATAAATATCAGAAGATACCCTCTCACTTAAATATGCAAAACCTTCGACTGAGTTTCTGTTTATCTGTTAAAGTTATGCCGATACAGTAAAAGTTAACCTAGTGTCTGTTTATTTGTTAAAGAAATTCCAAAACAGGAGGATTCTTCACTTCAAGTTGACCACGTGAAGGATAACGTATATACTATACGGTATAATTTTACCAGACCTTGAAGTAGAGGTCACGCTGGCCACCAATCTCCTTGGGATCTCCATGGCACACCTCAAGAATTTTCTCCACCTCGAACACTTCAGAATCATCATCATTGTCACTGACATCATTGTTGTCATCATCCTCATCATCATCATCATCATCCTCATCATCCATGTCAAAACTATATGTTTGTTGTTTTTCCGGGTCATCATTTTTCACAAGGGAAAACCTTATGCAGAGTTTTTCCCACTCTTTCAGTAACATTAGGAAGTCTTCAGCGGTCTCATTTCTCACCTAATCCACAAAGTTTGTCGAGTTATTAAAGTTCAACATCTTGGATAGGGTGAAGCAGCAATAGAGAGTCAAAATTAAATATAAAAAGGATAACCTGTGTCTCCGGATGATTCAACCTCAAGCTTTCACATGCATGCTTATTCAAGTCAACAGCCCATTTCTGCAATTAGAAAAAAAAAGTGAGACGTCGATTTCAAAATAAAGTTCAAGACAAGAAATGAAACCAAAACATGTGATTAAATATAAACAATGATGATTGTGGCAACAAATCACACATACATGAAAAGCAGAAAGGAGAAACTTACCGTTACAAGATTTAAACCAGACAAGTTAGCACCAAGACAAAGACCAGTAGACATTGCTCCACAACCAGAATACAAATCTAATAAAGCCACCTCTGATTTCCTACGGCCACTGGTTTCACAAACTTCATCACAATCAAACTTTACCCCAGCAGCATCAATATCACTGGATATTGTTGATGAACTCTCAGGTGCAGTTGTATTGTTTTCTACAAGTTTAAAAAAAACAAGCAACATAAGATAACAGCTTACAGAAGACATGGATTTAAATTAATTTACCCTTGAATAGGAAAAACGTCACCTGATGGTAGCTTGACAAAGGTGGAGTATGGAAGCAAATAAAGCATGTCACAATAGAAGTCGCAATTTAAGGTCTTTGCCCGTCTAGTCTCTGAATCCACCTGAAATGGCAACTCCAAACATCAACAATTTTGTGACAACAAAATCAAATGAAAGGAATAAAATAGGGGAGTGTTCATACACCGAGTGCCAATCTGACAATTTTCAGCTTCCGAGTAAGGCAGTCCAAGGGATTGTCATTTCGAATCTCAGAAAAGAAAACACACTTCGGATCCGAAATGTACTTATCTTTAATAATCTGTTTCAAAACATTATAGTGAAAAAAATGAGCTACACGTCACCCCAAAAATAATATATTATCAACCAATTAATATATATAGTTTATTAGTAGTTATTTTTTAAAGTGTTTTTTATTTTAAAATATATTAAAATAATATTTTTTATTTTTAAAAAATTATTTTTAATATTCATACATCAAAATATTTAAAATCATCAAAAATAAATAAACAAAATTAATTTTTTTCAAAACAAAATATCAGAGGCACCCTCAACTTACCGTGTCAGTAGACCTATAGTACCATTGAGCAGTAAAATGTGGGGTCCTGTCTTCAGACTCGAACATCTCGATTATCCTACATATATAGTCTGCTTCTCCATCAGAAGCCTAACAACCAAAAAGAAAATCGGTAAGATATAGTTTAACCAACGAAGGACTCAAACAAACTCTGAACTGTATCCAAAACTCAAAAAACCAAGTGAAGAGCAAACTCACTTGAACATGAGCATCATCATAGAGATTGTAGATGATCCCATCAACCTCTGCCCGCTTGTAATGACATCTAGCTTTTATTATCTCTTCAGAATCATCCAAGCTAGAAGAAATTGAATATAAAGAGGAAACATAAACTAAAACATATATCAATGCATTGAAGGAGAAGTGAAGTGGAGAAGGAAAGAATGGCTGCGCAGAACAATCAAGCACGTAAATTACCTGTTTGAAGGTTTTGAAATTGGTGTTTTGTTCTTTATCTGAAAGAAAAAAGGGAGACGTAAAATCAAGGGTTGACTTAATTTCAACCAAAACTTTTAAGCCACTAAAATTATGTTCTCAGTCCTCAGCAAAACATAATTTAATTTGTTCCCAAGCACGACCTTAATTTAATGAATACTTAGCATTACTACATTCAATTTTGACAACGGCATAGAACCCTCTCCTAGACAAAATCCAATTGATTAATATTTGATTGTTTTCACAAATTAACTACTCAAAAAAGCACAAGATGTTTCTAATTTCTACAAACATTCAAATCCAGCGAAGATTTATGGCATCTCAAGATAAATATAGAGCTTAATTAACTTCGTCACGGTTATTAAACATGACCGGGCAATTGCACACAGGAAATCCACAACCCAAAATCTGGTTCGGGTCATTCAATGTTAAAACCTAGTTGATTTCAGGAGTCGTTAGATATAATCCGAACTTGGCTCGGTCAAACATAAGATAAAAATTATAAAATTAATACTTTTGATAGAATTAATTTATGAGGGCAATAACCGACGCCATAACCTAGACTCGTTTTCAAGTCATAAGAAATATAAGCATGATAAACATAGAATATTTATATTTATTGCGATTATCAACAAAAATATAATCAAGCAGCTATCTCTATACATGAAACATATTTACATATCTGCACCAAACACTGTTCTCGAATTGATTTTCTTTCGTATTTCTGCACAAAATAAATAAATAAAAAGGATAATCAGAAAGATAATGACCAGAACAAGCAAAAACCGTTACCTTATTAGCATATCGATGAGGCCATTTCTTTCTCGCTTCTGCATCAGGAACTTGATTTCCGACAAACCTCGCCGGCGTTCCATCATCCTCCTTAGCCTTCTCAGGAGTCGATATCTTTTTTTTTTGCCAGATCCGCGCTTCTCCTTCTCTTTCTCCTTCTTTTCAGATCTAGAATCCCCGTTATCAGTCCCCATTTTAGCACCTACTTCATCAATCGAGTTCGTATCATCCTCCTCTGCATCTAAGAACACCTCCTCTGTCTCCTCCTTCTTCACTTTCTTCTCGCTCAAACGACTGCGATTCGGCGCTGTCGACTTCTCTTCCTCTGCTTCTTTCTCCATCAAACGACCCCGAGTAGCCGTTGTCGACTGCTCTTCCTCTGCTTTTTTCTCCTTCAAACAACTCCGCTTATCCGCTTTCGACTGCTCTTTCTCTGCTTTTTTCTCCTTCAAACGATTCCGAGTAGACGCCGTTTTCTGCTCTTCCTCTGCTTTTTTCTCATTCAAACGACTCTGTTTCGGCGCTGTCGTCGTCGACATCATCTTTCGCGTTTTTGGAGGAGAAGAGGACGACGTTTCTGGCTTTGAAGCTGTGCTGCGCTGTCGTTTTCGCGGCATGCTGGAGGAGGAGGAGGATAGGAGATGAAACGGCAGCGTTTAGAGAGAGAGGGAGGGTTTGGTTTGGAGAGAGAGAGGAGTGGGCGGGGTGAACTTTGAACACGAATTAAAAAAGAAGGCAAAATAAAGAGGGAGCGGGAAGCGAAAAAATTGGGAGGGATTTGAGGGATTTGATTTTTTTTTTTCTAAAGGGGCTGATTTGATTGGATGGGATTAAGAGGTATGGTTTTAAAACTTGATTGAGAACGAAATTTGAGTCCCAAGTCGAGAGTATCGATTCATCTTAACTCAAAAAAATAAATTAAATGATTTTGTTTTAAGTTTGTTTGTTTGTTAAAACGTAATTTTTTAAAAAAAAATAAATTTTGAAAAAATAAATTATTTTTCCAATATTTTATAATGTAATAAAAAACAATTTGAAAAACACTTTTCAGTATTTGGTTATATTAATAAAAATGAGCTGAAAAATAACTTATTAATGTTTTATTTTTTTCAAGTATATTAAAATAATAAGAAACAAATCTTACAAATTAAAAGGTTGAATGGGAATAAAATTTAAAAAAATATAATTTCATAAATTATCTCAAATAAAATAAATAATAAACAAAATAATAGAGATCAAATATAAAAAAAATTGAAAGATGAAGAAATTAAAATAATAATAGTTAACTTTTCATAAATTATTTCAAATAAAACAAGTAACAATCAAAAAAAATGAGGACCAAATTTGATAGATAAAAAATTTCAATTAAAAAATAACAAGGGAAAAGCAAATAATTATTATAAAAATAAGGATCAAGGTTAATATAAAAATTAAATTTTAAGGGATGAAATTAAAAAACAAATATTCAAAATAAAATATATATGGCAATTAAAAGTTTGAGGACCAAATTTGATATAATTAGCAAATAATATGATACTTCTAAATTTTTCACAACTTTCAAAAAGTGTTTTCCGTCCAAAATAAAAAAAAAAAAACACTTTCTTGAAAACTTAAGCCAAATTTTTTATTTGACTGAAAAGTTTTTTCCGTTTGTCAACTTTTTTAATGACAAATAAACACATGAAAGTTTGAAATGTAGTTTCTCGAAAATCACTTTTCAAAAAACAAACACATCCTTGATCCAAAAAAAGAAAAAAAAGACTAATATGGATTAATCATATTTTTTTTATTGTATCAAGCAAGTCAATTATTTTCTTTTTTTATTGTTTTTTACCTCAACTAGTCTTGATCTTGGGTTAACATGTTAGGTTAAATTTGTTTTATAGCTAAACTGGCAATTACATATAATTGAGTCTTTTAATTATTTTTATTACCAACACTATTCTAAAAAGCATGAAGAAAGTACCGTAGTTTTTTTCATGCCTTTTAGACTTTCCCCTCGCCTTTCATTTTCATTATATATATACATGTTTGTTTTTTTTTTTCTCATGATTCACTTCTTCTTTTTTTAAAAAAAATTATATTTTTTTTTACAAAATTATTTTTGCTGTTTTTTTTATATAATATTGAGCTGGTTGAGAATTTAACTTTACTTTTCCCTACATGTTTGTTCCTTCTTCTTCTTTTTTTTTTTTTGCTTTAAAACACCGTTGATTGCTAAAGTGTTTCCGCACATGATTTTTTTTGTTTATATTTTTTTTCAGAATTATCTTTATCAATTTTGTCATTTTTAATATTAAGCTATTCAAAATCATAACTGTAGATTTTTTCATGAAACACTATAGATTGCTACAGTGTTTTCCTGCATAGTTTTTTTTTTTTCCTTTCGTATTTTTTATGATTTTTTTTAGAATTATATTTATTGATTTTATTATTTTAATATTGAGTTGGTTAAGAATTACAATTGTATATTTCCTTGCAAAATACTATAGATTGCTGCAGTGTTTCCCTGCATGAATTTTTTTTCCTTTTTTTATGATTTTTTTTAATTATTTATCTATTTTATTTTTTTAATAATTTAGTTTTGTAGTTTGATTTTTTTTTTAGAAAATGGATTTCAATAGTGTTTCTCCATTTAATTTTTTTTTATATATAAATCCATGAAAACGCACAAATATGACATCAGCTCACGGCAACATGCGAGCATAGCAACTAATTATTTTGATTATGTGTAACCTTGTTTAGGGTTGTGTTATATCGAAGTTTCAACAAACTTTAAATTTTTTAAAAAATTATTTTTTATGTTTTTTTTTATTTTTTTAATGTGCTAGTTTCAACGATATTTTTTAATATATATATATATATATATATATATTATTTTAATGTATTTTTAAATAAAAAAATATTTTAAAAAACAACCGTTATTATACTCTCAAATACTTTTTTCATCCTTATTTGTGATGCGAAGGGATTTTGTTTTGCAGTGTTGTGATTGATGGAAGGAGATATTCTAGCTGTTATATTTTATTTTTTCTAGGAAATAATTTTATGGTTTTTAGCTAGGATGTTTTGAAAATAAAATGGATTTTGTATTGAATAAACATCTAGGTTTTATTTAATAACATGGTTTGACTTGTTTTTTATTTTAAAAAATATTAAAAATAAAGTTTTTTAGTTTTTTTATGTATTAATTTTAAAAATAAAATAATTATTTTAATGCATTTTCAGTTAAAGATAACTTTTATCAAAACTTCAAACATCATATTACGAAACATACACTTCAGGTGGATATAAAATTTTTATTTGAATTGACGGGATCAATATTGAAGATGCATGGATGCTATTGACACTTGAAAGTAGATGGAAGAAAGTTTTTTTTTTTTTTTTTTATCAATGTAGGTGTCTATGTCAGTTTATGCGTAACTCGATTAATCCTACGGGTTATGAAATTAATAACTATATAAATTTTCAGTAATCCTCATATTTGCAGGACTCAAACAAATGATTTTTAAAAAACAAACTTAAAGTCTGATAAGTTAAATTACACCCCTTAAAATTAAATAGATTTAAAATGTAACTAATAAAATATTATAGCCACTCACTTAGCATGATAAAATGCATGACTCATTGCACTTGAGGTCTTGGCCTAGCGGTTGAAAGGGTTTGTTCCCTTTCTCTGTACCGGGGTTCAAATCTCACTGTGCACGCCTGTTACCCCCACGGTGCCTTACATGCTCACTGGGTTTGCAGGATGTTTAATGAGCCGTGAGATTAGTCGTGATGCGCGTAAACTAACCCGGACACCCACGTAAATAAAAAAAAAAAAAAGAAAAGAAAAATGCATGACTCATTAAAAATATACTTACTTATGATTTCCCTCTCTGCTTGTAGGAAAAAACAAAAAGAAAAATATTTGGATGGAAAAGGCGGGTGGTAATTGGAGGCTGGAGGGAAACTTTCCCTTTTATTCTTGGAAAGGAGGGAAACGTCTACGAGAAATGAACTTCAGAATAATCATAGTTTTTTAAAAAAATAATAGTGATTATTTTTTAAAATATTTTTTTATTTGAAAATATATTAAAATAAAGTGTTTTTATTACTTTTAAAAATTATTTTTGATATTAATATATTAAATAATATGAAAATAAAAAAAAAAATTTAAAAAAAAAATTTAAATTCTTTTAAAATATAAAAACAAATTGGAACTTGAGTAACCATACTGCGAACTGCGAACCATGCTTGCTACTGTGACCTCACGAGTGGGGTATTGTTTCTCTTTCCTTGACTGGCAAGTGGCAACCACATTTGTTTTTTATTTTTTTAGATTTAAATATTGAAGCTAATATATATAAATCTATTAAATTCATTTATATTTCTAGATTTAAAAATGAAACGTCTAGTCATGTTACAATCACTGGAAGAAAAACGGAGAGCTGTGAAAATTTTATTTCTCCAGCAATGATTTATAATGACCAGAAAATGTCATGGAAAGGCAGGTCCTTTGTAATCCTCCCGAGCATAGTTTTAAAACCCGGACCGGCCCGGCGGGACGACCCGGGCATGGGACCGGTCCGGGTGAAGGCCAAAACCCGTTTGGGAATTGGCCCGGCCAGACCCGGTCGACCCGGGACCCGGCAAGACCCGGTCAACATCCAGCCCCAAACCCGTTGACTTTTATTTTTTTTTTGTTTTTTTTTTGCTAAAACGACGTCGTTTTGATTTTTTTTAAAAAAAATTAAATTTTTTTTTACCCGGTGACCCGGTCAAAACCCGGAACCCGGGCCTTGGACTGGGTCGACCACCGGGCCGGGTCTTAAAACTATGCTTCCGAGGGGATTTTACCCTATCCTTCATCCATACAGTAAAAGACTCAAAGCCACTTGTGCAACTGCATCGAAACATCAACACACAAATTGTATGTTCTGGTTAATTATATTTATTACATGATGCATCATTTAAATCCCACAGGCATACACGTTTCCGAGGACCTCTTTCCCAACCAATTCTTGATCTAGCTACAATATTAGATAGGTTATACACATGTTAACATGGGCTATTTTAAAAAATACACGCTGCTTTTAATTGTGAGACAATTAAAATATAAAAATTGATTTTTAAGCATGCAATCAGTATCATTAAAACGTATATGATTTGCTTTCAAGCAACCTATAAGTAACTTGCAAAACACTTGTTTAAAATGTAAAGGAACATTGGCATTATTTAAGCAACCTAGAACAAAAAAATGACACGATAAACAAAAAAAACATGAAAGTCCAATTTTTAAGTGATAAGTGAAGTCCTGACATTTATTAGTAAGTAAAAAGTAACAAATGTTTGTTAACTCTTTGTCATTACAAGAACTTGAACAAATTAGTTAAATGTCTAGAAAAATATTTTATGTACTCATTTATATGTCCTGACTCAATGTCTAACATGGTATATACTTCAAACACTCGTCTTAAAAAGGTAAAATTTTTCCTAGATAAAAAAAAAAAAAAAGAACCTAAGAGTATCTAAAACCTAAACTTTCCTTGACAAATTGTGCATATATATATATATATATATATATATATATATAGCAAAAAAAAAAAACTCCTAGATGTAAATCGAAAAATTTATACACGCTTCTAGTTAAACAACCCAATAACCATTGTATAAAGTAATAAAAAAAATCATCATCAATAAACAAAAATGAAATTGAGAAAACCAAGCAAAAAATGAAGATCAAGATATCCCATATCGCAACATGGGTAATTTACCTGATCATGGTTAATGAATTCTTCTTTCAAAATAAATTTGCAATAGAAAAACACATAAAATCTATAATAGAAACCAATACATACACAAAATATATTTAACAATAGTTGTAAAAAAAAAACAATGCAAGACTACATATAACACATAAAAATTATTGAAGAATAATTAATAAAAAACAATGCAAGGCTACATATATGGAAAATCTTATAAAAAATCAATATTTAAAAAAAGAATCTATATAAAATTAAGAAAAAAAACCACAATTGAATTACACCTACCTCTCCAAGAACTGAACACACCCGATATCATTTAAAAGTAACCATGATCTAATTAAAACATAAACCAATTTTTTTTTTTGAAAAAATATACACAAATAATGCATTATTTTTTAAAAAACTGAAAAAATATAAAAAAGAACCATGTACGTGCTTACAGGCTCGGGTAGCTAGTCCTAGTAAAGCAATAGCCTGCATGTGGGCTTGCAATACTAGGCCCAAGCACATACATTTTTTTAAGTGTAACAGGATGGTTGACTATTTCAAAAAAAAAAAAAATTGACGCATCTTCTACTCGAACCTAGAATTTGGCTACTATGGTAATTAGGAAAATGGGGTCCATTGTTTTTCACCTAAAAATCTCATTTTTAACCCATTTTGACTTAAAACACCTCAAAGACCTTGTTAAATCAATCCATAGCCATAAAAAAAACCAATAAAATCGTCCTAAAATATGAAATCCACCCGAAACAAAATTTTTTCCTAAGCTCATGTATGTTGTTTTAGGTGTTTTCAAGGTTTTTTTTTTTAAAAAAATCTAAACACAACCCCCTTATCATGTTGAACATTTTGACACAAAAATCAACCATGTTGATAACTGGAATCTTCTTTAGCGACCACTTTCTTTCTCGAAGCCAAAATCCAATAACTCCTTCCCTCTCCTCTTAACAAAAAAAAAATAAAACAAAATAAAGGAAAATAAAGTTAGGTACCATAATATGTCTTGAAATTCAAGGGACTAGTTACCTTATACCTAAAAAATATGAAGGATTAAAATGAATGTTTCAATGAAACTTTCAACCTGTCCCTCTATATTGCCCGAGATTTTCACCTCAGTCCTTTAGCTTTCAATTCAATCCCCTCTCCTACAAAAAATACACAACCGGATGCTAATTTGGGCTCTAAAGGGTTAAATCAAGCTAAATAAAAATTTGAGGATCAAAGTAAAAATTTTCAAAAAATGCATTGCTAGAACCCACAATAAATTGTGGGAGAGTGCATAGTGTTTTAACTACAATAATAGGCTAATGTCTTTTAACTTTATTAAAGAACTCTAAAACGCGTGGGGAAAGTACTGTAGCTTTCCCCACGGTTTTCTCCGCCAAAACATATATTGTCTCTACAGTTGAATGTCTTGCTCGCTTTCCCACAAAATATATTACCACTGAACAAGTTTGAAAGAAACGATATCATGATTACAGTGTCTTAAATGCTTTGAAAAATCAGGCTGTTGTTTTTTTCTCTCTCTCTTATTCGGTATTCTTTTTCTCCTGTGGAGTTTATAAGGTTCAAGGAATTACTGAATTGTCTGACATCTTATCACCTTTGAAATAATTAAAAGGAAGAGGCAATAAACTTACACGTTACACGTCTTAAGGTTCCATTTAGAGAATGTCAAGTCAACCAGTCTTTTTAATGCTGCATTAAATGCTTTCAGGTTTATTTAGATAAAATAAAGCTGACCAATCTTTTTGGTGGTGCCTTAGATAAATGTGGTGTTGGCATCATTATACATGCATGCTGTTCGGTTTTCATTGTTTCCTGTTCAGTTTTGGTTGGCATTTCTGTTCTGGTTAGTGTACGTGCTTGGTAGAGAATTCTAATTCTTTTATCCCATGGGATGGTGCTGTTTTGGAGTGGTGTTTTTAGCGAGGCAATTCTCTCAGCTCCCACCTCTTATAATATTTGAACACATTGTCACCTCTCCTCTTCCCCAGCCAAAAACCACACCAGCAATTAACATCCACCGTTGGTTTTCTGCCTTCTCCAGTGGCTGCAGTGGATCACCAGCAGCTCCACCGTGCACCACCATCCTCACGACAGACCAGCAACAGCAGCAAGCACCTCCCCCAGGCCAGGTAGCTTCTTCTCTTCTTGCTTATCCAGGCGAATCATGCATCTCTCAGCTCCGACCTCTATAGCAGAGTCGTAGTATAGTAAGTAACGAGCAAGAACAAAAGCATCACAGCTGGTCCAGTAATCCATCCAAGCTGACCAATAGCCCATAGGATAAAGTTTTGAAATGGAGACTGAGAGAAGCTGATTTTAAGTCCAAAACAACTGTCTTCAAAGAAAAATAGTTCATTACCTGCTAAAGCTGCAAGAGTCATATCATCTGAATATCCACCATCTCGAAGACCAGATACCACACCACAACAGTCATTCCTAAAATCATCAGCATGCATCTGAAAAGAAAAATCTAGACTAATCAAAATGAATTCAATCTTCTGTACAGAGTCTTAAGAAGGTAGTAGAAGCCACTTGCCATCATGCAACCACCCCATAGAAAGAATGTTTTTCCACCAGTGGCAAACCCCATCGAGCAAGGCTGTGACAGAAAATATTCGACATGTGAACAAGTTATGACCATATTAACTCCATGAAAACCAAGAAAGTTCCTCTAATATCAAAAGCAAGGTAGCAATATAAAGTCATAACAGCATCAGCCTACAAATTCAGAGTTCCACACACTCCCTAGAAAGAAACTCATGTCCGTAGTCCAGTTACTTGCATCCCCCCTCCCCCCTCCAAAAAAAAAAAAAATGATGCTGTGACTGGGGTCAGCAATCACGTGTTCCTCGCTTCACCAAGTTGAAGAAAATAATGCCACAAGTTAACTTGCTAGCATTTAGTGGTTAAAAAAAAACTGCAAGACTGGAATGAAGCCGCAACTTCGCTTGAAATACCATAATGAAATAAATAGTTTTGGATGCATTAATGTCATTAAGCTCAGAGAATGAAAGAGGAAAAATATGGAAAGTTCATTAAGGTGCTGTACCATGTGATATTCATAGATGCAGTAACTTCCTAAGCTCCCAGAAGGTAGATCAAGAGGATATCCAGTTTGAATAAATATCTGCATTCCATTGCACAGAACTTAAGATTATAAAATATTCGAACTGTGTGGACTTAGGATAAAAAACACGACCATATGGCTAATATTTTTTCTTCTTCTTTCAGAGTTGTCCAGAATATTAAATAAAGAAGAGTAAAGTTACCAGTTCGTTTGGGGCGGCCATCATCATCAAACCACTCGGAGCCACTTCGTGGATTGGTGTCAATTGAGACGCTGAAAACCTGGTGAGGGAGTTGGTTCTTTGCGGACGTGTTCTCACCCACTGCAGAATACATGAGTAATTAATTACCTGTTGCTTGCAATCTGCTTTGCCAAAGGAAATGGCCATTTCGTTAATTATTCTTTTCTGATAATTATTAACAATTGGTTACATATATTTGGTGCTCCATTTCTCCGTTTTGCAATTCCGCTCAATCTGAGATCATTTAATTCCACTAATTAGTCTCCAAGTGCATTTTCATAAGCTCTGCCGATGCAAAAAGCCTGCTTGAAGTTGAGTTTTTGTTTGTTCATGTTTTTTAACTCTGCTCATCTTGCTGTCTGCATATTGTGCATGGCTGTTTTTTTTATTTCATTAGGCATTTTCTAATATTTGAACACATTGTCACCTCTACTCTTCCCCAGCTGAAAGCCACACTAGCAATCAAAATCCACCGTTGTTTTTCTGCCTTCTCCAGTAGCTGGAGTGGATCACCAGCAGCTCTACCGTGGACCACCATCCTCACGACAGACCAGCAATAGCAGCAAGCACCTCCCCTACGCCAGGTAGCTTCTTCTCTTCTTGCTTTTCCACAGAAATCATGCATGAATACTGTAAAAATAAAAAAACCCTGCAGAATACATGAGTAATTAATTACATGTTGCTTGCAATCTGCTTTGCCAAAGGAAATAGCCATTTCGTTAATTATTAATTTCTGATAATTATTAACAATTGGTTACATATATTTGGTGAAAAAATAATATTCACCGCATTAACAAAAACAAACCCGTCTTCTCCTTTGTAATTTCACGGACTATAGTATGGAAAAACCAACTAAACCTTCTATAGTTGTTTCTAAGCTGGATTTTATTTTTTCTCCTGTCTGGTCAAAATGTACTAGCCCAGACAATAAAGTAACCAGCCCCATTTACATGTACCACGTAAAGAAGTGAGCTTTTCCACAAGGAATTATTTTTTTTGAGAGAGAAAAATACAAACTTTCTAAGGAGAGAGGTTCTGGGTACCTGAATCGAACTGTGGTATGGAACTCAGAAAACGTCACTCACCACTGGTGGACTTTTGGCCTTTTCTCTAGGCAAATTGGTAAAAGAAGGAACTTTGATTTTTTCACGATTCTGTAGAGAATTCAAAGTTTGGAGTCAATTGTAAGAGAGGTTTCAGGTTTTGGGACGTATCCCCTTTCCACATTTACGATATTTTTAGTGATCTGTTTCTTTATACAACTAATCTGTGAACTTGGCCCTGGTACATGAATGCTTCTGGAGTTGGAAAACTAAGGGGATCAAAATTTAGGATTTTAATGTTCGTATTTGTACAATTTGTATTTGTATGATTAATTGATTATAGGAGGAATCTGGAGTTGAAGTTGTGTTTTTTTTTTGGCTTTGAAGAAACTTTTTGCTTTCCAGGCAAAAAATTTGGTTGCTTGCTGTTGTTGGTTTAAAATTAACAGAGAGAGAGGCTGTGGGGGCTTGAAGATTTAAAACATAGGTTCGCGTGTCTCTGAGTAGCATTCCTTAGAATGGAAGGAGATACCAAAGAAATGAGATCCTTGGCCTTAACTTCAACATGGTCAGTTGCAACTGTGCTGACAATCTTTGTAGTTGTTTCTTTGATTGTGGAGCGCTCAATTCACAGACTAAGTAATGTAGGTGGCATCGTCTACCCACTGTATAGTAATTTTCTTATTTTCTCATCTGTTGTTCCAGAGGTTGTGTTTTCTCATTGTTATGATTTAGCAGACTCACTTTGACATGCGATGTCTGTGTTTATACAGAATTTGATTGTTGTTCTTTTCTTTCATTCTATTTAAAGTCCAAGGTCTACAATGAATTCTCTTAAAATTTTATTTATATATTTGAGCCCTTTGAAACCTTTACTTGGTAGTTGATTTCTGCCACTTCTTCTTTTCCCATGTTTTGATGACTTTGAGTTGCGAAATAGCTTTTATTTCTTTTTTGAGGGCTTTTAGCTGATACTTCCATTCTCTTGCCTTTCCGACCAAATAAAAAGATTTCATGTGTCTTAAATTTCTTTCCCTTTTCACAGTCTTTATGTTACCAAAAAAATTGAATGAGTAAACGTTTTTTGTTCTTTTTTCATGTAATAAAAGCCCACACAAAATGTTGAAAAAATTAGTCTAAAAGACCACTTAATCAGTGAGGGTTATTTCTTTCTGTTTTGATATAAAACCATATTTCTTTCAACACAATTCTTTCTATTTTATGTATAGGAATGTCTTAGATACTTTGAGAAATTATGCTGTCGTTTTTTCTTTCTCTGTAATTACCTCTTCTTTTCCTTCTGTAAAATTTATAGAGTTGAAGTGAATAATGAATTATCTAACATCTCATCACCTTTAAAACTGTTAAAAACGCATCCAAATAGACAATACACTTAAACATCTTCAGGTTTCATTTAGACAAGATCAAACCAGCCACTCTTTTTAATAATGCATTGAATACCTTCAGGTTCCATTTAAATAAAATGAAGTCAGGCAGTCTTCTTAATAGTGCATTAAATAAATATGACGTTCCCATCATTATACACACATGCTTGCCTTTCCGTTTTGATGATTTGCTGTTTTGTTTACATAAAGAGCATATCGTTCGTTTTTCCCCGTGCAAATATATTCATAATTAGTTATCATTGAATCCTCAACTCTTCATCTTGCTGTTGTTATAATTTGTTTATCACTCATCTTCAATCTCATGCTTTGTAACGCAAGATCCCGCATTGTTTTTTAGAAATAAGTTTAAATTAAATAACGTCATATTGTGTGTGTGTGTATATATATATATATATATATATATATATAGTCATAGTGGTTTTTGCCAGGTGATTTTTGCAAAACAAAACTCTGTGGGTTCTCTGCATATTCCTTTCTTTATAACGTGAGTTCTTCGCCGTAAGTTCTGTGTGTTCTGTGCACAAATCATTAAATAACTTTTTATCCCACACCACACCGTGACTTCTCTGCTTTTCTATATTCAACAGCTGCTGTAAACTTATTTTTCACTGCTGTGTTATGCAATTTCGCTTCTCTGTTTCTCCACTTTTTCTTATAACTCTTAGCATTTTTTTCTAAAATCTTAACATTCTAATTATGATATTTGTGTTCGATATTTTTTTTTATAAAAATGATAATTATTTTGTCAAAACAAAACTTCATAAGCGACAGTTCCAAGAAACATCAATAGTGATGTTTCAAAAAAATTCTTGAGCTTACTGCACATCACAATCAATTCTAGACAAAACGAACGTCCCTCAGAAATTCCTTAAAGCATTCAGCATGAAAATCTTGCTCCATGAGAATTTTCACAGCAACATCCTGCAATTACCACATATATTCAAAATTTTGTGCAATTAATTGAATCAGAATATTAGTTTAAAATAGACCTCAATAAAATTTAAATATCCAGTAAAAAATTATCATATATATAAATGTGCATCCTTCTATGTTCAAATACAAGAATGACAATAATGCAGCAAGAGATAAGTACAAATAAAAAACAAAAAGTGCAACAAGATAAAGGACAGGCTTTTCTTCACAATATAAAATTGCAAAAATACTGACTGATAAAAAATACATCATCCGTATGTTGATTGCAGTCCCAGCAAGAACTTGAGAGCTACAATATTGCTAGAACATAACACCATAGCTGCACTTCATACAACTATCTGATCAGGTGAGTGTTATAGTCCTTTGGATACTATGTTCAGATATAAGGCAAGCAAATAATAAACACAGCAATAGCAAAAAACAGAGATAACAGAGCAATCAAACTATGGATGATTGGATTCTTCAATTTTCTCTATCACTACACACAACTAGATGGCTGCAAAAAAAAAAAAAAAAAACTCTCAGCACAGTAACTTACATTTAATTAACATCTCATCAACAAAATGTGGATTGTAAGTCAGCACAAGACTAAAGAAAAAAGCCTAATTCCAATCTTCGATCCTCTTATCAGCTAACCTCGAATTCCTACAATTAATTATTCATTCACAATAAACACAAACAAAAACCAGTGCAAATCATTGTTCATTTTTTGTTACATTATTAAACACTTGAAATACCAAGATCGTAACCAAAAATCAAACCTCCTATTGCTCCAAAAAGTCAATTGAGGAACACCCTGAAAGTTAACTTTCCAGAGTATTCCTATCATTACAAGCTTCTTCTAGATTATCCTGAATGGATCATCCATCCTTGCGGATAAAAATTCCTTCCCAGGATTGGAACTCTTTCTTCACTTTGCCAAGGAAGTTAGAAGTGTAGAGGGTAGCAGGAAATTAAGAGAGTGGGTTTGATTAAAGAGCAGTTTTGTGTTCCCGTTAACGTCTGCGAATGGAGGAGCAAAGTCGTCTGATGTTATTTTCTGTCAAAAAAATGTAATGGCTGGAAAGGTTGTCACTTGGAGGCGCCGAAAGAGTACCTGTTGCATGTTCGATTTCTCGCATAGCCAGGAAGCTAATTTTTTCACCCACAGCGGACTCAAATTAACCACACTGGTCAAACACCCAGGACTTCGAAAATCTCATTTAACATGGTAGAAATTATACTCCAAAATATATAAAAATAATACATTTTTTTATTGTTTTGAGTTTAATTTTGATATCAACTGATATCTATGTGACACGCTAATCCAAACAGAAATATTATAATTGATTTTTTCAAGATTTAAGTAATAATTTTATCTACACCTCTAAAATATCTCAACAAATTTATTTATATTTCTATACAGCATGCATATAAATTTGTTATTGAAACCAACTTGATTTCAGATTGATTAAGGTCATAATTCGACTGCAAATATAAAATTTGAACCAAGCTTTTCTCCAATATTTTAACATGTTTATACGAGAAATGCTACCACTTTTTATAATGCGTGGCTATACAAATCATTTCAAAACACAATATGAAACATCTATTAAACTAATTCTTGATTTTTGTTGTTCCTAACCATTAATTTGTTTCATATACTAATTTCAACTCTGCCATACATGTATAGAAATAATCAATTGCAATACACATGTATTAATAATCTGAATAACATTTCATGCAAATAAATAGGATTTAAGGTTTTATGATGACACTTTTCTGCCATATTATATTTATATTTTCAGATTTAAATTCAATTTGGATCTACTGTTGTCTTTATATTTTAATCTCATGTTTAATTATTAACTTATTTGTTCAATTTTTACTTGCTTTTGTTTTTATGCAGAGTAATGGCTATTCATTTGCACAACATTAAAAAATATGTTTTTTACCCTTTAGTCCGAGCTCGGGTATGTCGTGTTTGGATTCCAAAACAAAATGAACAAGCAACAAACTTCAATTGTTTGTTTGTTGATCGTGAGGTATGGAACATATCTACTAATATGACTTTATTATTGTTTTGTTCAAATTCTTGCCTCTGCTTGCATTCTTTTCTTTTTCAGCCATAACTTCTAAGAGCAATGGAGGTATCAAATTGTTGTAAAATAGAAATATAATCAATGCCTGACCATCCTTATTTTCAAATACTTATATAATTTACTGCCAAGTTTGCTCCATTTTTTTATCGCCACACAAATACTTTTATTATTTCTATAGTCTTTTCAAACTTAATAAACTAACCGTACCTATGTACAGATGCTAAGAATGATTCATTCATTAACAATAATAGTTTGAAATTCTTATGGGACTACAATTATGCAACTAAGCCATTCAACTAGATTTACAGATAGAACATAGTGCAATACGAAAAACATCTTAAGTTTTTTCTAATATTATATGAAAAAATGATTTTATAAATCAGACCTCAAAACCAGACGCTATATTTTTACCATGCTCAAGATTACTTTTTCTCCTCATCCATCATTTTGCATATTTTAACCTTGCCATTATGCATCGACACCAATTATTTACCTTATTTTGATAAACAAGGGTGGTGCAATACAAGGATCAACCAAATATAGAGATGTTGCACATTTTTCTTCAATCATTACTGAAGGTGAATATTATGAAGTAAAAAACTTCTACACCTTTGAAAATCGATACATGAATGTTGTTGTTGGTCATGAAGCTGTTATTGATCTTAAATCTGACACCAAGGTCAATCGCCTCAATTCTCTCCCACTTTCGATTCCACGATATTACTTTAATTTCACAGATTTCGCACATGTCCTTAACAAAGAAAAAGGATCAAGACTTCTCACAGGTATTCTTCATTCTTAACCTTATGTACCCAACTGTATCATATGTAGTTTTTTTATTACACTAACACAATTATTCAATTATTTATATAGATGTTCTTGGTAGGCTGAAAGGAATACAACCAATTGAAAAAATTTTGGTTCGTGGGCAAACACTTGAAGACAAAAGAGAGTTCATCATTGAAAATATACGGTTAATAATAATTTAACATTATTTATTATATTGAATTCCTTCTGGCATTAGTGTAATATACTTTTATTTTATTTAGAGGCGAGGAGCTTTGTATTACTTTATGGGGTGACATTGCTCGAAGTTTTGACGACACTTCTTTGACAGAACAGGATTCTCCAGTTATCGTTGCTTTTGCTGGTTTTCGTGTCTCTGAATTTAGAGGTATTCTTGCTTTTATGATCAAGGCTGCCATCATTCAATTTTATTAACTTTTCAGTTCAGATTTCATAACCTCTTAACATTAAATATACACCAGTAAATATGTATTTATTACATTTTTTTTAGGATCTGCAAATCTAATTGGCACCGCAGCTTCACTTTGGTATTTTAACCCGAACATACCAGAGTTATTAGCATACAAACATTAGTAAATTTCTATATTCTTCAAACCTTTTACATTTGTTAAAATCCAATTTACATATTGATGTTTAAATTAATTCTCAACACCTTTTTCTTTATCTTTACGTAGCTATGCTCAAATGTCGGTTGACTTGCACCAGTTGCCTCCATCATCGGGAGCTGTTCTGTCATTACAAGCTCAAATAAATGAAAATAGAAGAACAATAAGAGAGATCCTCTCTATGGACCCATTCGAACACAAGGTATCTATTATGTAATTTTTAAATATTACTTATTGCAAACAAAACAAAACTATTCAATTATTTCTACGAGAAAATTTGCTTATAAATCACTTAGTGCCATCTTGCATTTGCAAATTAGCTGGTTGCCGCATATTGTTGATTTATTGCTTAGGAAAAAAGCGGGAAAAGCTTCTTCTCAGGACTCTGCTGCGAGGACAAGCTTTCTTCGTTATTGTTTTGGCAACCCGTTTCTATTCATTCAATTTCCAAATATTACAGCTAAATCCTATTGTTATAATTACACTACTGTTAACAATCACCAAGACTGCATCACCTTCATTTTTATGAAAAAAATTGTATGACTTTCTACCTTAATTGACACTTGCAGAATGAAAGATTTACATGTAAAGCTTTCATAGTTGATTATGATCTCTTCAAAGGATGGTGGTGTCAAAGCTGTCCAGATTGCAACAAGCCACTCTCTGGACTCCCTAATAATTTACGATGCATGGAGCATGACTATCCAACCTCTGCACCAATCCCATGGTTCGACTAATATGCATACCAAAACATCCTTGCGTTTTCAGCTGATACATTTATTGACCCATGCTTTTATTGCGTTATTAACCGAAGCTCTTTTTCATATCTTTTAGGTTTAGAATTAATTGCATCGTCAGCGATGGTCAAGATGTCACCAACTTTCTTCTCTCTGGCAAGACAACTGAGTATTTTTTCAATGCTTCAGCTCATCATTTGGTGTTCGACAAAAAATTCACTGACCCATTTATTGTTCCACCTCAAATGATTGAGAAATTAAACAAAACAAAAATATTTCAGCTTCGATTTGGAGCATACAAATCTATTCTCAGCAGATGTGACATATATATTTGCAACATCTTCGATGACATTCCAACTGAAGCATCTGTCAGCCCAGCTAGCCCCATTAAAAATGTTGGCACAACAGCCTCAATAACCTCTACTACTGGAAGTTCCGTTTTTCACCTAACCTTACAGATCCCTTGAATGTAGATCAATCTCAAATTCACACTCCAGCTTCACAGCAGCACGCCTCTCCACAAAAAGACACGTTCCATCACAGCTACCATCGCCAGTCAAAAAGAGCACTAACCTTCAGTGATGCTGAGCCATACGACATGTTTGTTTTGCTTCCCTACACATAACAAATAATTCATGTATTGTACCAGCAATTTATCATCCTGCGGTGTGCTTCAGCCATCATAAATCTTTTTCTTATTTCCCAATGCAAAGATCTAAACACAACCCCCTTATCATGTTGAACAATTATTTTGGACACAAAATTTTGGTATCAACAGAGAGTATGTTGATAGCATTCCGTTGAATCCTTTTCAACTATATCATTTTATTCTTACCTTTTTGGTTTCAAGATATTGACCTGCCACACACCACTATCTCATAATTCATCTACATTCATTAGGAAAGTTCTTTATTTTCCCTCTTGATATAAGATTTAGGTTTCATCAAAAAGCAACAACAATAAAGAAACCTCAATAAATTGTTTACACTTCTTCTACTAATAAATAAATTGCTTTCCCTTTCATTCATATTGTTTACACTTGCCATTCCTTACGTGCTTCCTTTCAATATACCATTCAGCACCCAACTTCCCCAGCCAAGACACTTGAAAGATTCTGCAGACTCATCAAAGGAACATCTCTACAAAGAATGAATGCACCCAACTTTCAAAGAAGCAGCACCTCTCCATTTCATCACCTGAAAAGGTCCTACTTCTAATTACTTTGCTTTCTTTATGAACTCACATTCTCAGTTCTTTATTCTCTTTCTGATTTATCTTTAAAAACATTTAATATTTATTGTTTTACATAATTTATAACTTACAATTACGCTATTTGAGTTCTAAATCAAATCAAGCAAAATAAAAATTTGAGGATCAAAGTAAAAGTTTTTTTAAAAATGCACTGCTCCAACCCACAATAAATTTGGGAGATGCATAGTATTTATATAACATGTGCAAAAAAAAAAAATTACAAATTTTAACACCCGCAGCATTATCATGGCTAGTATATAATAAAAGTTGTACCGGTCGTTTGGCACTATGGTAGTTTATGTTTTCTTATTTGTTTTGTTTAAAAAGTATTAAATTAATGTTTTTACATGTTATTTTTTTATGATTTTTACTTACTGGTTGTAAAAAATAAAAAATAAAAAACAAATTCAAAAAAATAATATATATTTTTAATTTAAAAATATTTTTAAAAAAATTTATGCCAGCAATATCAAACAGATATTTCATGTAGAATCAAGTCCAGAGTTCTTCAATCATACTTGCCAGCACAAATATAATAAACTCGTTTAGAAATATATTATCTCTTGGTTGTAGGTATATTTTAAAAGTATGCCTGTCTTAAAAAAATATTAAAATTATGTATTTTTATCAGTTTTTTTTTACAATTTTGACATTTTGATGTAAAAAAATATATAAAAAACCATTTTAATGTATTTTATAATGAAATTATTTTTGAAAAGATGCCAAATACACCATGGTAAATAACAACTACAAATCACCCTATATCCATTGCAACGCAAGCCATGTTTTTCTACAGCGTTCTTCACATGTTACATGTAAAATCAATTGCATCCACTCTTCTTCACAGATGATATAGATAACTCATGCAAAAATTCAGTGAACAGAAAACCTCAAAACATTTTTTCTAGTATTCCAGCCATGGTATCGTAATTTTATCTTCTTTTTTTTTTAAAAAAAAGAAACAAATTAAATCTATATATATTTGACAAGTATCAATACGCAGTGAAAGATTGAGCACTCCACTTTAAAGTTTAAACGAGCGAGCACATGCCGTGTGTGTGTGTGTGTGTGTTTGTGTGTGTATACTTTAAAAAATAAGTCCTAGATAGAAACTACGTAGAAGAGTCTAGAAAAATATGTCAAGACCTCTGTAGAAACAGCAGGAGGAAAAGACCTGCATCTACGTACACACCAGGCCAGTTTCCTTAGCCATGGTCCGTGGACTATCTCAAGAAACGACTCTTCAACGTGTCAATCTTCAACCTTCTGCTACTCGTTACGGTGCCCACCGGCCACCACGAGTTGGATCCTTTCACCACGATCGCACCCTTGTCGATCAAAATCTGAATAAGCTGACGTGGAAACTCGATCGATTTTTTATAAAACAGTAAATTTTTAATAATTCAATTCATCTAATTAGACTTTATTCAAACTCCATCGAGTTGATAAAAAAACAAAATAATATTGTATTAATAAAAATACGAGAAGGTTATAGTGCGGGTTGATTATTGACCAGATAATCGTCCATCTTGTATTCTACAAGTTCACACCAGGAGGTTATGCTCACGTACGCTCTGCCGATTTTTTTTTCCTTAAATATTTAATTGCAATTATTACCACATGGATAATCCTACAGGGCTGACGTGGCTTGATTGGTATCTGGTAGGCGACAAATGTCATGTCTTCTTCCTCTACCTGCGGATTAATATTTGGTTTCTTTGCTTTTTTAATTGTTTTTTTTTTTATTATGGCTACTTTACATTTTTTTTTATTATTTGGACCTTTCTTTTTTTAATATTGTGATTCTTCCTTCTAATTTATTATTTATTTCCTGACACCGCCTTAAAAAAGACAACCATGTGTTTATCACGTGTCAATAGTCATTAATGATACATTTAATATAAATTAGATGGAGATACCAAGTTAAGAAACAATCTTGCAAGGGATTTAATTAAATAAAAAAAAAGTGAATACACTGTATTGAGAATTAAGAATGCATGAACCAAATGTTTCATTACAATATTTTTTTTTGTCGTTGTTGGGAACACGAAAAAGATAAATACTGTATTAAAAAAAAAAATATTTCAGAATTATTTTAAAGGTTAACACTGTAGTTTTGAAACCAGTCTGGTCTAGCGGGTCGTCCAGGGACCTGGCCAATCCGAGGTTGAAACCGAGCCGAGTTAAAGAAAAAACATGAGAAGAAAAAACTCGGTGTGATCCGGCGGGTTGACCTGGTAAGACCCGGCTGCAACCGGTTGCCTTTTTTTTTTTTTTAACTAAAACGATATCGTTTTGATTTAAATTTTTTTTGAGCCGGTGACCCAGTCAAAACCCGAAACTCTGGTATTGGACAGAGCCAAGTCTAAAAATTATGGTTAACACCATAGTTTTGAAACCAGACTCGGCCTGAGACTGGAACTGGTTCGGGTTGAAGAAAAAACAGGGGAATGAAAAACTCAGTATGACCCTGCTGGTTGACACGACGACCTGGTTGACTCGGTCAAAAACCCAGTTGCATATTGTTGACTTTAAAAAAAAAAAACTAAAACGATGTTGTTTTAATTTAAAAAAATTGACTTTAACAATCCGATCAAAACCTGAAACTTGAGTCTTAAACCAGACCAGATCTAAAAACCATGGTACCAATATCAAATCTATAATTATCTGCGTTGTTACTTATTATTATCAACGTAGATATCATCATTTCTTCTTGTTATTCTTATGCACCGCCGAGTGAATGACCGTTTTTTATTTTATTTTATTATATAAATAACAATTGAGAGCCCATTGATTAAATGGGAAAAGGGAGGGCCAAGCTCATCTCTATCTAGCCGGCCCTTTGTTGATTGTCTTCTAGATAAAGGTATGTAACTTTTTAAAGAAAAAAATTACAAGTGCAGTAGAAGGCATGCTTTTACTGTGCAAACATTCGTGTCTTTCAAAATATCATGAAAAACTACCCTGCCTTAATGAAAAGGCTGTAAAGTATTTAAAATTTATTTATTTTTGTGTTTTAAACATATATATATATATTTTATTTATTTTTAATTATTTAATTTTTAAAATTTTCAAATTATTTTAGATGTTGATGTTAAAAATAATTTTAAAAAATAATAATTTTTTTAATTATTTTTAAATATTACTATATTAATATCAAAATATAGTCAAAATCTCCTGTTATCATTTGACTAATTAAAGTTAAAAAAAATACAAGGAAAAAAATAAAAAGAGCCTGTGTTTTTTCGATATTTTTTTTAGTTGAAAAATAGCAAATTACATGTAAAGAAAAACCATGAGTAGCATTAGAAAGTATTTTTCAAGACCAATGCAAATTTGAAAAATAATGAGGAGATACTGTATTCAAACATTTTTTTTCAACTCTATTTTTTCATAAAATTAAAATACCACCCTGCCCTTGAGACTTTCCTCTATTGAGATCTTGCAGCAAAAAATATGGTCGTCAAAACCTTAATATTTTAATAAGCAAATTTCTTGTATTCTGACTTCAATAATCGCAGCCTCGAAATGAAGCGTTTTTCGTCATTTCTCTTCCAAGCCTCCCTTTAATTTGGAAGCAAGCCCTCATTTAATTAAAAGGTACATTGAAATTGCATTTCAGCAGTTCCATGGCTATTCAAAACTTTTTAAATTGTTTTTACTTGAAAAAATATTAAAAAAAATATTTTTTATTTTTAAAAAATTATTTCTAATATCAATGTATTAAAATAACATAAAAATATCAAAAATATATTAATTTAATTTTTTTTTTTTTTTAAAAAACTTATAAAACACAAAAATAAACATTCAAAACTTGAAAACATTAGCATTCTTTTCGTTAGAGATCTCAGAATACTATATCTATCATATCATTAAACACAAATGTCATCTTACACCAATATCCTTTGTGCTATTGTAATTTAAATCGATTGAACATAATATTTCACTTTACATTTAAATACCTTGTGAAAACATTAGAGATAAATATAAAAATGATATAAATATATATGATAAAAAATAAAAAAATAAAAAAATTTATATCTCTAGTAATTTCAAAGTGAATCAAGAAAAGACATGATATCCCTTTATTTCTACTGTTATATATAAAAAAATAAAACAAATAAGCTCAAACTATATTTAACAAATATTTTTTTTTCAATATAATCCGCGTAAACAAAAAAACACAAGCACGTAATCTTGCATGTAAGCGTTTTTGCCACCAAACTTACCTTCACCCCGCAACCAAACCAAGCAAGCAGACCACTACGACCGTTTCCCCCTCTTTCTGGTCCCACCACAACCCAAAACTCCATTCCTACTTGCTTTCACCATTTCCCTTCCTCATTTTTTTGTCTCTTTCTCCGCCTCTCTCCCAATCTAACCCTAACCCTAAAAAGATCCCCAATTTCCACACCCTTTATTTCTCTATTTCTCTCTCAAATTGATCTTCAATCTTATAATCGAAACCATAAAAAAAACTCTATCTAATCCCTTTTTTTCCTGAAGGAAGCCATGGATTATAGTTCGATTTCACTATAATGATAATCAGAGTAGAAGTGCTAGGGTTTTTAAGGGACGGATTGCATGGGCTTGATCAGCTATTATGCCTGAGCTCAGAAGGAATCGCGCAAGGTTAGCGCGAAATCAACAGCAAGAGAAGCAAACAGACACACCAGTTGCGAAAAATCACGCAAAGACCCGTGCTGCTGTAGCCAGAGAAGCGAAGAAGAGGCCGAGGACAAGATTGGAAGCGAAAAGGTTGAAAGAGAAGGAGGAAGAAGGTGATCAGAGTAACAGCAAGAAAAGTAAACGAGTCGAGGAGGAGGAGGAGGAGGAGGGTAAAAAAGTAATATTGATATCAGAGAGTGATAAGAAAGGGAAGAATTTGGTAGTTGATATCGAAGAAGAAGAGAAAGTTGAAAGAGTGAAGGGTGTAATGGCTGATGACAGTGGAGGTTTAAGTGCTAATAAAGCTGGTGCCCAAGAAGAGGAGGGGAGTACTGCTCCTTTTCCTGATAAGGTATGCTGTTTTTTTGTTTTTATTTATTTTGTGGCTGATCTGATATTTTGTTATCGGGGTTTGCTTACTTTGTTGTGATTTTGCTGATATACAGAGTATGATGTCATTCCGTTTTTAAATGGTATGTTTTTGTGTGTGAAAATGTGCTTTTCAAGCTGGGTTCTGGTTGTTGGTGCTGTAAGTTGCTCAAGTAATGATCATTTAGTGGTTTTTTAGCTGAATGAGTGGTCTGTATTCTGTGGGGATTTTGATTTTGTGTTGGCTAGGTTTGGTTGATGGTTTTTCCTGAAGTCTGGCTTTAAATGCTGGTTTTGTTTAGTTGTTGTTGGTCATTTATACTTGCAGCTACAAAAGGATGGTTTTGTTGGAGGTTTGATATGCAATCTCATTAGCGTTTCTGATGCTCAGGGAAATAGAATGTACATTTTTTTGGAATGTTTGAATCTTTTCTGAAATGTTTAACGGTTTTTTGCTGCTAGTTCTGTACATGCATTTATTTGTTCATGATTTAAGTATAAAAGCCAGGGCTGAATTTTTTGTTAGTTTCCATGGCTTTGTTTTATTGTTGCATGGATGGCTTTCTAAATTACGACTTATTCAGCTTCTACTATTGCCTTTTGTTTTTATGGTAATTAGAGTGTTTGTTTTTTTCTTATCTAAGGTTCAAGTGGGAGGGTCACCTGTATATAAGATAGAAAGGAAGTTGGGGAAAGGTGGTTTTGGTCAGGTGTTTGTTGGTCGTCGTGCTAATGGTGGAAATGAACGTGCGACGGGCTCTGGGGCCCTGGAGGTAAAATTAATGTAGCTACTGCATTTTTCTTTTGGATATACAAACTTAATCTTCCTGTAATTTTATTTTTCCTGCCTGTGTTTCCTTTAGGTGGCTCTGAAATTTGAGCACAGAAACAGCAAAGGCTGTAATTATGGCCCCCCATACGAGTGGCAAGTTTACAAGTACGTACATTTTCCCTCTAGATTAGGTTGTTCTGGTGGTTTTCAGATCTATCATAAATATTTTATTGACCCTGCAATGTGTTTTTGTTTGACAGCACGCTTGGTGGCAGTCATGGAGTGCCAAGAGTACACTATAAAGGAAGGCAAGGGGATTATTATGTAATGGTATGATGTGCAAGCCCACCCTTTCTCACCTGTTCATCATGTTTCCTGGTTTAACTTCAGCTCATATATTTTTCAGGTTATGGACATGTTGGGCCCTAGCCTTTGGGATGTATGGAATTCTTCTGGGCAAGCGTGAGTATTCATGCATTGATGGATGCATTTTTTTTAATATATTAATATTTTTGGGCAGGGTTGAGTTGTATGCTTTTTTCCATGGAATTGGTTTTGGGGATAAATTTTGTGAAGTTGTTTTTATTTTCACCATGAAACATGTTATGCTAAATCTTGCATGCATTGTTTTATCCAATTTGTCAATTCCCTACACTTTTTTCCTTCCCAAAAAATGGAGGAATAATAAGGAATTTCTTTTATTGCCAGGCTGGATTCTTTTTCACGCAAGACATATTTGCTTTCTTTGTTCTACATGTTGATTGGTTTGCCATTCTTTTTTAATGCAGGATGTCCTCGGAAATGGTAGCTTGTATTGCAGCAGAGTCTCTGTCAATTTTAGAGAAGATGCACTCTAGAGGGTATGCTATTTAGCTGTGTATCAAATTGTTTTCTTGGTTATGTTGTCATAAGGATATCCATTTGGTAGCTTTATTAATTCTTCATTCCACTTTTTCTGTGAAAAACTTATGAATTATGCAACCTTGTCTGATTTTAGCTATGTGCATGGAGATGTAAAGCCTGAGAACTTTTTACTTGGTCAGCCATCAACAGCTCAAGAGAAGAAGTTATTTCTTGTGGACCTTGGATTAGGTGAGTCAAAGTCATTTATCATTGAAGTTCTTTTATTGCTATTTATTGAAATTCCTTATGTGTTATTGGTACCCAAAACTGCAGCAACAAAGTGGAAAGACAGTGGTACAGGACAGCATGTTGAATATGATCAGCGCCCCGATATGTTTAGGTGAGACTTGATGATTTTTCTTCTTTGGTCTTGTGGACAAAATGTGAACCTGACCATTATTTATGATACCGTTCTGTTTAATTCCTCAGGGGAACTGTTCGATATGCTAGTGTTCATGCTCATTTGGGAAGAACTGCCAGTAGGAGAGATGATCTTGAATCTCTTGCGTATACACTTATCTTCCTTCACAAAGGCAGATTGCCATGGCAAGGCTACCAGGTACTACAAGGACATACAATCACACATGCCATGCAAATGCTCATGTTAATAAATGCAAAACACACATGCTTGCAGGGGCAGTTTGCCATCCTCATGCATTTCTTTGATAAAATGATATGTTGACTCTGTTGTCTTTTCTTGTCAAATTAATCTTAGGGTGACAACAAGTCCTTCTTGGTTTGCAAAAAGAAGATGGCAACGTCACCAGAGATGCTGTGCTGCTTCTGTCCTCCTGCTCTTAAACAGTTTCTTGAAATCGTGGTGAATATGAAATTTGACGAGGAGCCCAACTATTCCAAATTAATATCTTTGTTTGAGAGCTTGATAGGACCAAATCCAGCTATAAGGCCAATAAACACTGATGGTGCTCAAAAGGTAGGGGTAATGCTTAAATCCACAAACAAGTATTACTTTTACACTCATCCTTCTCTGGTCAATAATAATGCATCCTTTGGCAGATCATTTGTCAAGTTGGTCAAAAACGTGGTAGGCTGAATATCGAGGAAGATGATGATGGGCAACCTAAGAAAAAAGTCCGTCTTGGAGTTCCTGCTGCGCAATGGATTTCTGTTTACAATGCCAAGCCACCAATGAAACAGAGGTACAATGTTTTGATTCGTGATTCTTGGTCTTTTCCCTCTAAAAAATTGCTTTGTTCTTTTGGATTCTAGTTTACCTTTATTAATCTGAGGCAACAAGAAATCATACAACTCTGGGTATGTAAGCGAAGAGAAAATCGTTTTGTAACAGTGAAGTGGCTGTCCTAAAAGGACTGCTACATGCCCTAACTAAGCAAAGATTCGAAATGATTGTTATTGCATTTATCTGTTTGAAAACTCCTTTCACAATTCCATTGTGTCGCATGGTTTTTTTGGTCCCCTATACAGCCACCTTGTCTATCAGGTTTGGTGGTCTTTTGCTCGGCAATTGGCATAAGGGTGAACCACTCATAGACATGCCTCCCCAACTCCCCTCCTCCCTCTCCCCTGCTTTCTTAAAAATATTTGACACTGGGGATGCTGGGCACCCCTCCTTTGCTTCACTGCACTTGAATGTGGTTTCCTGACTTCATGGAGGCCTGACGACATCTGTCTGTTCTTTATATAGGTACCATTATAATGTCGCTGATGGAAGGTTGGGTCAACATGTGGAGAGAGGAATTGCTGATGGTCTGCTTATAAGTTGCGTGGCATCTTCTTCCAATCTTTGGGCATTAATCATGGATGCTGGAACTAATTTTACAAACCAAGTTTATGAACTCTCACCTTTTTTCTTACACAAGGTGAACCTCTACTGTGCATAAGTAAATGATAAAAATATAATCTCAAATTCATACATGCATTAACATAAGTATAAATATGTTACATACATATGCATGTGTAAGTGTGCTCAGGTTTCCTTTTCTTAATCATGTTAGTAATTGAATATGGAGACAATAATTGAAATTGTTACTTCCCAATTAACAGGAATGGATAATGGAACAATGGGAGAAGAACTATTACATCAGTTCTATTGCTGGTTCAAACAATGGAAGCTCCCTTGTGGTCATGTCCAAAGGTTAGTTCACATTATCTCTTAAGTTCTTTGTATTAACGTGCAGCTATTGTTAGTCTTTGGGCCACAGTTTAATGGTTTATTAGGACTTTTCTGTGGTTGTTGCATTTGAACATGAGCCACTTGCTTGCAACTTTTCTCTCTTTTTCTTTAGGCATGGGGGTCAAGGTGTTGCTGTGGTGCAAATTTTAGCAAACTTTTCCTTTTGGCAACTAAAACAAAGTGATGCCTTTAATTTATGCAGGCACCCAATACACTCAACAGTCTTACAAAGTAAGTGATTCTTTCCCCTTCAAGTGGATAAACAAGAAGTGGAGAGAAGGATTTTATGTGACATCAATGGCGACTGCTGGAACCCGCTGGGGTGTTGTCATGTCACGCAATGCAGGCTTCAGTGATCAGGTCAAATTTCTTTTGTCATGTAGACAGTTAGACAATTGAACTCATTCCTAGGCTATGCCCATTTCAAATATATAAAAGGCTCTTCTCACTAATTTGCATGAGCATCGAGCCCATGGATTTTTACTGTTCACAAGTCTGACCAAACTTTCCATGGTTTGAATGTGAACTTCAATTCATCTTGTACCTGTTAGTTTTTGGTTTTCCTTTTTATTTTTCAAAACTGTTGCTATTCAAATGAAAGCTTGATTAAAAATAAATAAACAATTTGTTTGAACTTGAACAGTGGATTCCCAGTTAAATACCTAGCCTGAAAGCTCTTTTTACCTTGCCCTCTAGATTTCATTTTTATTTGTGATCTCACAGGAACAAATTGCAGATTTAGTTAGAAATTAACATTGATTAAGAAGTGTTAGATAGTTATGGATGGCAATAGACACATTGATTTAGAACCAAAATATAGAATAAAGTAACCTTGTAACTTGTCAACCATATTTTTAAACGAAGTAATTTGAAACAAACTCGTGTGGTGGTTTGCAGATTGCTCAAGTTTAAACCATATAAAGTATGTACATATCAGCACTATATAAGAAGTTTATATGATTTCTTGCAAGTGATTTACTCGAGAGTGGGTTCTGGGTCACTTACCACTGGCTTCAACAGGTTGTGGAGCTTGATTTTCTCTATCCAAGTGAGGGCATTCACAGAAGGTGGGATACTGGTTTCAGAATTACATCAACTGCTGCAACTTTTGATCAAGCTGCTCTTATCTTGAGTGTCCCAAAGCGCAAACCTGGAGATGAAACCCAGGAAACTTTACGCACATCTCAATTTCCAAGCACTCATGTTAAGGTAATACATTCTGTTTGATCATGTTGACTCTGTTCTTCAATTATCTGAATGCTTTGTTTGTGCTTGAATCCACCTCTATCACAGAAACAGACTGCACCTTTCTTTTCTGTTGTTTGAATCATCATGCAGTAAACCAACAGGCCTAAACTGTTTTCTTCATCTCTTCCAAACTTTTCAACTGCTGTAACATTGCGATATTTCACCACTACATAAACATAGTGCCTTAGCTAATATACAAAAGCTTGTACCATTATTCTTCCTTTTTCATGGCATGCTAACTATGAGTTGTGACAAATTCTAGAAATTGAAGAAGTTTGCATAACAATTTCTTGTTTTTATGGGGCATCTCTCCTGTTTTGATATCCCACCAGTGTTAAATTTTAGTCATTTTTACGCCCCCCTGATGGGAGCAGTATGAAATTTATATACACTGTTTATTCTCATTAATATTTTATTTGGTAATGAATTACGAGACAATATCTCACTCTGGTTTTTCTTTTAACGCACAGGAAAAGTGGGCGAAGAACCTCTATCTTGCATGTTTGTGCTATGGGAGGACTGTTTCTTGAAATGCCAAATTGTAGGGAGCAAGAAAAACAAAAAGAGATTTTGATGATTCTTGCCCACCACCTTGCTTATTTTGTTTCTCATGTTAATTATACAAATTGGAGTAGAGAGCTTTAGTTGCAGCAACTGAGAATTGTAGTTTTGTGTATGGTTGATATTGAAGCTGTAATTTTAGCTCTTAATACAGAAGGTTTTAGTTTGCACTTCTTTACTGCCATCGATTTTATAACCTAAGTGTTCCAAAAGATTGGTGTAAATGATCTGCAAGCCAGAGTTCAGGATTTCTCTTTTTTTTTTTTTCTTTTGTTGTCATAGTTATTAAACCTGGTTTTGTTTGGAAATTTAAGGTGATATTTGAAAGTGAGGAAGTGTTTGTTTGTTTTTTTGTTTGGAAATATATTAATATATTAAAATAATATATATATTTTTATTTTTAATTTTTTTAATATCAATACATTTTAAAAATAAATTAATTTTTAAACAATTTGTTTTGGGAAATAGTTTCAATTGTGTTTTTAAATGGTCAACAAGACTATTTAAGTTAAATTTTTAGTTGAATATGATAAAATATTAATATGATAAAACTTAGCTGGTTTTAATAAAGATAATTCATCTGTAATGGTTGAGTTGATTCAATAATCTAGTAGATAATTTTAAATCTAGAGTATTTAGTGTATCTTTTGATTTCAAGTTGGAATTAAAAATGAAAATACTTAACTTGGCTGGACAGGTTGATTCGGATCTTAGTAAGGTTTCAAATAAAAAAAAAGCTTGAAGATACAATTAAGCTTGAAGATATAATTACTCGTTCAACTCGAGTGACTTGTTAAGTTAATTTAAAACCTGGGTGAAGAATTTAACATCTCACAAGAAAAATATTTGATATAATATTTGTGAAAGTAGACTACATATATATAAAAAATATGATGTATGAAGTGTAGTATAATTATCTGAGTATAGTATAATTATTTTATATTAAAAAACAATATACATGGATGATTTTATGATATATATTTACCTTAATTGTTTTTTAATTTTTTTAAACCGGATAATTATATTATATTTCATGTTTTATATTTTTTTTATAATTTATATGCACATGTATTATTTCAAAACTTTTATGTATAAATTATTAATTTTTTTTAAAAAAATTAATTCGGGTTAATTTATAACTCGAGATTTAGTCACTTGTGTTCAAACTTTATGAAAATTAATCTGATTTTCATCATCAGTATATTAATGGACCCAGTTACTGTATAATTTTAATTTTACAAAATTAATCACCATTTCTATCTATATATTACTGGCAGGAAAAATATCAGCCATCCAAATATCCAATCAAATGGCTGATACATGATTCACGTCGCCATTTTTTAATTATCTGAACAGCCATCTCCCTCCACAAGTTCTCGTCTCCCATGCCCTCCGTAGATTACATTTACACACCCCATATGAAAAGAGAAACTGATTTTGTCACAGAGAGATAGAGATAGAGAGAATGGTATCGTCATTATTATCTACTTCTCATCTCTCAGTTTTCCCAGAACGCCTGTCTTTATCCTCTAAACCCTCCCAGCACCACTGTAAGACTAACTCTCTCTCTCTCTCTCTCTCTCTCTCTCTCTCTCTCTCTCTCTTTTAAGCACCCCATAAGTGAATTTCAGATTCTTGAAAACTGTCTCTTACTTTCTTTTTTATATATATGTTGTTGAATCTTCTTGGCTTGTGAGCTTTGTTTTTATTGCTTAGGTTTTGCTTTCCTAGTTTAGTTCTTGTTTTCCAGTCGTGTATAGTTCAGTTCGTGTCAGCATGTATGAGAATTTGCCACATAGTAACTATAATTATGTGAGAACGTAAACATGTTTGAACTAGCTTCCATCTGTTTCATCATGGTGTTTTTCCTAGTTCAATTGATGGATATCAGTGTTTGCTCTCATGTACGGTTTGTTGATAGACAAGACAGTGTGATGTCTGTTTTTAACATGTATACATAGTACTTAATGTGAAGCCAGTTGGGATTCGTGTGAAATCAAGTTTGGAAGATGAAAGCTCCTCGTCCTCTGGAGGTTTCGATGACCCATCACAGTCAATCAAGATGAAGGTTTGTGTTTTCTCTTTGTCGAATTTGTCTTTCTTTGTAATCAATTTTCTTAATTTTCGAAACAATGTTATTCATGATTTTACTTATATTTATGCTTGTAGGTTCTTCTCATTCTTAAGTGATGTTCTTAGGGAGAAAACCACACTTTTCAATTTTAGGGGGCATCGAAGCCAGCCCTCGATGAAATGGGATAATAGAGGAATCGCTTTTAAATCGTAACAGATTAGCTATTGGATAGTAAAAGAACAGAATACTTGTAATGATTTTGTAGCGGAGAGGTTGTCTTCGTTAAGCAGAAAACTTAGAATGCTTATGTTTATAGTTCTTACTGATGAACAATGTCTACCATAAGTCTATGATAGAATACGAGATGTTGATCTTCTATTCAGCAATATCCCATTTTTTGCAACAGGAATCTCAATTGTCAACATCAAGGCGCCATTGTCTTTCTTGCTTGTGTTCAACCTTAGTTTTAATCGGTACTTCAGCAACTTCCATTTCGATCCCAAAAGCAATTGCCATGGATGGAAAAGAAAGACCTGTATGCCGGAATTGTTTGGGCAGTGGTGCTGTACTTTGTAAGTATTCTTTCGCTTTTATCTCGTGCTCTCTGCATTTTTCTTATTGTGATCTTAGTTTTGTAAAGTTTGCCTTTTTTTAGCATACTAGGGATTTTTAAAGTTTCAATTCAAAATTCATCTCGCTTTTTAAACGGCTGCAAGATGTTGATTTACCTTTTATATAGGTGATATGTGCGGTGGTACCGGAAAATGGAAAGCCCTCAACAGAAAACGAGCTAAAGATGTTTATGAGTTTACAGAATGTCCAAATTGTTATGGTACATATTCTCTGTCTGATGCTCCATCTTTATATTAGCACCTGAGATTATATATATTCCGGTACTTGTTTTTACGCTTTCTCCTTCTTTGTTTTCATTTTGCATTACCTTGAGATGAGAAATATTCCATTTTTTATCAGCATTTGAATGCGGGAATGATAAACCGGACACAAGTTCAGTATATCTAGGCATGTAATAGGTGTCATTCTGAATATCCCTGAATTAGAAAATCCAGACATGCCCCATTTAAGCAAGCTTCTTTGTATCGCTGCTCTATAGAAACATGTTCATAGTGGTTCTTTGAGCATCTGATTTCTGACGATGAATCAACCAGAGATTAAAGCCCTTTGGACTCCAAAAGTATTTTGAAGATATAAGAATCAGGGAAACATTTGGAAAGTTTGGAATTTCCCTCATCAGAAATTCTGTGATAGTCGTATCAGCCAGCTGTTGACGGAAGTAACCATTATGCGTCAATGAGGCCAGCTTTATAGTTTATTGAATATAAGGTTGCTGGATAAACTGTGACTCGAACTAAAAACACGTTTTAGCAAAACTTCCAAACATTGTCGTATCAACAAGTTGTTGGTGTTCAAGTTTAGAGTAAAATATGTTGGAAACATTGCTGCATATTGGTGTACAAGATCTAAGAGCTTCTGTAAAAGCTACATCTTCCAATCTCTATCATGAGTTGCAAACAAGTCCCATCTATGAGTTGAGTTTTCTTATGGTTTACTGCTCCCTTTAGTTCAAAGTCAGTGGATAGCACAACCTCTTATTCACTAGTGGAACATCACAAGAAGCTAAATTGATCCCTAGAAATTATACAAACAATACTTAAGAACCTATTTTTTCTGTTTAACATGCTGAAATGTGAAAAAGATTTAACAGCCAAGTATCAAGTCTAGAACTTTAGCCGGTACCTGTAACTTCTGGTTAGCTAGACATTTTTAAAATCACATGCTGCATATTTTTTTTTTCCTGTTCGAGAAACTGGTCAAGCTGCTATATAGCTTCAAAAATGTTTGTTTTGACATTAAAGATCGTTGCATGGTAAAAGTTTCTTATTCTCCTTTTCCAACACCAAATACATACCTGTTATCGTTACCGCTTTTAGCCATGAATTCTTTACCCACTTCTCTCTTTTTGCCTACAGAATTCTTGATAGTTTATTTTTCCGTGAGAAATGACAACCAGTGCATGGTGTGTGCAGGTCGAGGGAAACTCGTTTGTCCTGTTTGTTTAGGTACTGGTTTACCAAATAACAAAGGTCTTCTAAGGAGGCCTGATGCACGGCAATTACTTGATAAGATGTACAATGGTCGGATACTGCCTGGTTCTTAAGTAAGTCATCATTTTGTTCTTCTCCACAACTCCCTCGGTAAATTTTTGTTTGTTGTATTCTAGGAACAACCGGTACTTTATAGCATTCTTCTTTTCATAGGGAGGTAAAGAACAGATTCTAACCAGAAAACTATAATTATGTGGCAATTTTCTTGAGTACGTAAAGCCATAATGGTTGATCAACCAACATCTTTTCATGGGCTTCACTCTTAATTAGTCCTTTGATCAACAGAAAATCCAAAGGCTATGTTAGATTGCAGCTTGACCATTAAAAAGAGATGGGAGGTCCAAGGCAGAAAATCAAATCTCACATCTTCAGACAAAATTCTTAAAAGGAGTTTTGAACACTCCTGTTATATATAACAGGTTTGAGAGCTGTTTGAATTTGACACCATTAATTGAGAGCTTGAAATTTTTATATATGTAATAAGTTTGATAACACATTTTTTTTTTATGAGAGCCCCCTAATTATAAGGTTTACAAACTGTTACTGAATTTCTGGAATTTGAGCAATTTTTTTTTTTTTGGTAATGGATTGTTTAGTTGTAGGAACAACTAGAACTCGAAGCTTTGATACTAAAAGCTGAATCGGGACAATGTAAGATTTGAATAGAAAAGAAAGAAGAGAAGAGAAAGAAGAAATGGAGAGAGGAAGTGGGAGCTGGAGAGGAGAAGAGAAGAGAAAAGGGAGGAGGTGAATTCTGCAACTCTGCAATGTAGAAAAATAGCATATAAATAGTATCCCTAAACACCACCAAACGATTATACTCATAGCCCACTAAATAAAATTGTCAAACTAAATAAAAAAATTAAATCTAATTAATAAACTAAAATAAAAACTAATCTTGTAAGTGCTTAATCTTTCATATATAGTGTGATTGTGATTGTTTTTCTAAGTATTTTTTATTTAAAAATAATTACAATAATATATTTTTTAAACCTGAAATTCAAAAATAAGGCTTGAACTTTGAAAAACATTCGCTTCCTTTGTTTTGCATAAAATATTTTTACCCATGTTCCCGTGTTTTTCTCGTGAAATTCTTTTTTAAAAATATAAAATATTTCAAGTTAGTTTTAAATTTTATTTTATTTATTAAAATATATAAATTCAACTTTTAAAAAATCTCAATATTAATTAACTCACAATATTATTTAATAATTTCAATTATAAGTGACATGGTCTCATCACCTCGACCTCCAAACAGCCACCATCATCACTATCTTAATCACATAAGTTCCATTATTAATTTTTTTTTTTTAAATTTTATTCATCTAGATTAAGTTGACTTGAATTTTAAATTTGATAATTTAATTTAATTTTTATTAAGTTATTTCAGTGTTATGCATTGAATTGAAACATTCCCGGGGAAAAAAAATGATAATTTAGAGATCAAATTTAACAAGGAGGCAACCGCGTAAATTTTTTTTTATTTACTGTTGAATACCAGCCTTGTTAAGATTTTAGCCTAAAGAATTTTTCTCCCTTTTGTTTTTGGTCCTTTTAGTTTGAAAGCTTAACATTTTGATCTTAAACTTTATTTTATTTATATTTCAGTTCTTAATTTTTTAAAAATTATCCAACAGAAGAATGCTGATCTTATAATTTTTTTTGGAAAAATAATTGTTAGATCATACCATTATCATGATATTTGATTTTGAATTTAATAATTTAAATCAAAATATAGAAAAAATCTAAAAATAAAGTCAAAAGATTGGTTATTGAGAGTTAGGCCCGGATTGACTTAGTCAATCTAGATTTTAGATTTAAGTCAATCAATTTTTTTTACTATTTTTTTTTAACCCAGATTGGTTCTTGTCCTAGATAGACCAAGTCCCGAGTAGACCTATTATGCCAGTCTAAATTTAAAAACAACAAAACAAGTTTTTTTTTATGATTTAGGGTTTGTTTAT